>NC_073389.1:52270722-52461252 GCF_028641065.1 Leucoraja erinaceus
TCATGTTACCCCTAAACTTCTGTCCCTTAATTCTGAAGTCATGTCCTCTTGTTTGAATCTTCCCTATTCTCAAAGGGAAAAGCTTGCCCACATCAACTCTGTCTTTCCCTCTAATCATTTTAAAGACCTCTATCAAGTCCCCCCTTAACCTTCTGCGCTCCACCCTGAATATGACGACATTCCCAGATATGATGACGTTCAAAATTTTCGGCGACCTGCAACCACCTATGACGGGTGCCGGCAGTCACCGAAAAAGTCGCGCAAGTGGGACAGGCCCGTTACTGTTAGAGTCGTAGAGTCATTGAATCAGACAGCACAGAAACAGACACTTGGACCAATGTGATCACAACTGCAGAGCAGTCCTGAACTACTATCTACCTCATTGGTGACCCGTGGACTATCTTTACTGGCTTTACCTTGCACTAAACGTTATTCGCCTTATCACGTATCTACATATCGGAAATGGTTCGATTGTAATCATGTATTGTGTTTATGCTGACTGGTTAGCACGCAACAAAAAGTTTTCACTGTAACCTCGGCAGACGTAACGATAAATGTGTTAAAAATGCTGACCAAGATGACCCGTCTACTCTAGTTCCACCTGCCCACATTTGGTTCTTATCCTTCTAAATCTTTCCTATCCACGTACCTGACTGAATGTCTTATAGTACCTGCCCCAACAACATCCTCCAGTATCTCGTTCCACACACGCACCAACCACTGAGTGAAAAGGATTTAGTGTTTCGTTTTTGGTTTTAGAGATACAGCGTGGAAATAGGCCCTTCAGCCCACTGAGTCCACGCTGGCTAGCGATCACCCCGTACACTTGTTCTATCCTACACAGGAGGGACAATTTACAGAAGCCAATTAACTAACCTACAGACCAGCGTGTCTTTTGAATGTGGGAGGAAACCGGAGCTCCCAGAGAAAACCCACACAGTCCGCGCAGTAAACCTTTCACCTCTCACCGTAAACCCATGTTCTCTTTCTCTTGATTTGATCAGCCGTGATTTGACATTTGTTCAGCCATGAACATTGAATGGCGGTGTGCTGGCTCAAAGGGCCGAATGGCCTACTCTGCACCGTCTATTGATTCATCCGGTACCAGCATGCCTTCGTTTTTTATTATTTCTTTCACTGTGTTTTTATGTAGTTTTTGTTATTTCATGTTGGGGGTGTGTGGGGTGGGGGGGCGGGGGTGGGGTGGGAGGGGGGGGGACTTTTTGAATCTCTCCCTGCACTGACCTTTTCTCGTCGGGTCTCGGGTGTTTGAGCCGCAACGAGGAGCGGCCTCCAACAGGAAGAGACCGGGGACTCAGGTGTCGACTCACCGTTGCCGTCGCGGAGCTGTCCTGGCTCGAAGGGCGCGCTGCTGGCTGCTGCTGCTGCTGCTGCACCGGAGAGTCGGAGGCTGTCTGTGGACGGCGGGCACCAGGAGCCCATTGATTTCGGGGCCTGCAACTGCGACTTCTCCCGCCCGAGTTGCGGGGTCGAAGAGCTCCTGGAGCGGGGCCTACATCACTGCCCCGCGCGGCTGGAATGGCCGCGGACTCTGCGAGCGCACACTGGGGGCTCTAACACCAAGACCCGGTGTGCAACCTCGCACCACCCGGCGTGGCTTTAATGGCCGCGGGACAATCGCCATCGCCAGCCGGGGCTTTGACTTTGACTCTGACAGTGAAGTTTGAGAGATAAGTTTATTTGGCCGTCCATCACAGCTATGTGATGGATGTTTATGTTAAATGTAAATTATGTTGTGTCTGGGGTCTATTTGTGTGTAATGCTGCAGAAACGGCATTTCGTTTGGACCTCCGGGTCCAAATGACAATTAAATGACTCTTGACTCTTGACTAATTTCCCCCCCCGTAAAAGTAGATTAGAATTGAATACTTTATTGGTCACCGACCACAGTGAAATTTGTTGCCCCCATTACAAATAATCACCACATCCCCCCCCCAGTTCCCCCCCCCCCCCCCCCCCCCCCCCCCCTTCATGACGGTCCCCCCCACACCGGGTCCTCCATTGCATTTACCCTAACTATTCCCTTCACGGTCTCTATGCACCCCTGCAAGATCACCGCCCTCAGCCTCCTGCGCTCCAGTTAAATAAGCTGCTTGCCTCTCGCTACAGCTCAGGCCTGCGAGTCCTGGCAGCATCCTCGTAAATCCACCCTGCATTCTTTCCAACTCAGTGTCATCCTTTCCATAGCAGAGAGACCAAAGACAAACACCAGACTCCACATGCGGCCTCACCAAGCATGTTTGCACAACTGTAGTTGTTGATTGAGAAAAATATTTTGGAGGTTTAAGTTCACGAGTTTTTGTGGCAATTAAGACGCTCGGCATCACGGACATTAGAGTTCAATAGGAGGCCAGCAGGCCATGATGCTGCCTGCCTGACCCGCTGAGTTACTCCAGCACTTTGTGTCCTGCACTAGATGCCAGCATGTGCAGTTCCTTGTGTCAGGCCATTATCTCTGGATCACTGCTGGGCCCATCCAATTAATTCCAATCCTCATTCGTCCTCCATGGCCTTGTAAATACTTTTGCTCTGAAGCATTTATCCAACTGTTGGCTGACAACTGGAGACGCCAAAGACTGCAGATGATGGCGTGGACACAGTGCTGCAATAACAGTGGGTCAGCAGGTCAGGCAGCATCTGTGGAGGGAAACGGACAGACGACGTTCCTTATAGACGATAGGTTGCCATTCGGCCCTTCAAGCCAGCACCGCTCGAGACACTTTTCTCGGTCGAGACACTTTCGCTATAAGGAAACTTTGGGGTTGCGCAGTGGTAGAGTTGCTGCCTCACAGCGCCAGAGACCCAGGTTCCGAGTTCGATCCTGACTGCTGTCTGTACGGAGTTTGTACGTTCACCCCCTGACTGTGTGGGATTTTTCCATTTTCCACACACACTCCAAAGATTGGAGTCTAATTGGCTTGGTGTAAAGGTAAATTGTCCCCAGTGTGTGTAGGACAGTGTTAATGTGCGGGGATCGCTGGTCGGTGCGGACCCGGGCCGAAGGGCCTGTTTCCCCACTGTATCTCTAAACTAAACTAAACAAACAATGCTCGTATCTTTAAGATTACTGGGAAAGACACACCTCAGTGTAAGTTGGTAAAGATGCCTTATACACAGAGGTACAATAGTTGTACAAATGAAGAGGATATTTAGTCCATTAGATCCAGTCTGGCTCCCAAGAGGAGAATGCTATCAGTGTTGTTCACACTCATTATTTTCCCTGCAATCTTCTCTCTCTCAAACATATACCCCTTTAATTAATCCCCCTATAATTTGTTTGCCATTTATGCACAGCAGGGGTAACTTGCAGTCCAATGTTGTTTTATATGGGTCTTTACAGATTACTGTGTTTACACCTGAAGAGTCTGAAGAAGGGTCTCAACCCAAAACGTCACCTATTCCTTTTCACCAGAGATGCTGACTGACCTGTTGAGTTACACCAGCACTTTGTGTCTATCTTCGGTGTAAACCAGCATCTGCAGTTCCTTCCCACACAGGATAGAATCCGGCCATTCGGCCCATCAAGTCTCCTCTTTCATTCAATCATGTCTGATCTATCACTCCCCTCCGAACCCCATTCTCCTGCCTTCTCCACATAACTCCTGACACCCGTACTAATCAAGAATCTGTCCATCTCTGCCATCAAAACATCCATTGACTGGGTCTCCATTGGGTCTTCAGTGGCTAAGAGTTTCACAGATTCACGATCTTCTGACTAAAGAATTTACTCCTCATCTCCTTCTTAAAGGAACTTCCTTAAGGCTATGACCTCTAGTCCTAGACTCTCCCACTAGTGGAAACATCCTCTCCACATCCACTCTATCCGAGCCTTTCACTAGTCGGTACGTTTCAATGAGGTTCCCCTCTCATTCTCCTAAACTCCAGCGAGTACAGGCCATGTGCCGTCAAACGCTCATCATATGTTCACCCACTCATTCCTGGATTTGTCCCGTTGTTCTACAATGTCCATGCTAATCATGATGCCAAGTTGAGGTCATCTCCTCTGCCTACACATGCACTATACCACTCAATTCCCTGCATATCCATGTGCCTACCTAAAACCCCTTTAAACACCATTGTCAAAGAGTCATAGAGTGATACAGTGTTGAAACGGACCTTTCGGACAAAACCTGCCCACACCGACCAACATGTTGCAGCTACACTGGCCCCACCTGCCTCCTTTTGGTCCATATCCCTCCAAACCTGTCCTATCCATGTACCTGTCTAATTGTTTCTTATACGTTGGGATAGTCCCAGCCTCAACGACCTCCTCTGGCAGCTCATTCCATACACCCACCACCCTTTGTGTGAAAAAGTTACCCCTCAGATTCCTATTAAATCTTTTCCCCCTCACCTTAAACCTATGTCCTCTGGTCCTCGATTCCCCTACTCTGGGCAAGATACTCTGTGCATCTACCTGATCTATTCCTCTCATGATTTTGTACACCTGTATAAGATCACCCCTCATCCTCCTGCGCTCCATGGAATTTAGAAGATTGAGGGGGGGATCTTATAGAAACTTACAAAATTCTTAAGGGGTTGGATAGGCTAGATGCAGGAAGATTGTTCCCGATGTTGGGGAAATCCAGAACAAGGGGTCACAGTTTAAGGATAAGGGGGAAATATTTTAGGACCGAGATGAGAAAAACATTTTTCACACAGAGAGTGGTGAATCTGTGGAATTCTCTGCCACAGAAGGTAGTTGAAGCCAGTTCATTGGCTATATATAAGAGAGATGTGGTCCTTGTGGCTAAAGGGATCAGGGGGTATGGAGAGAAAGCAGGTACAGGATACTGAGTTGGATGATCAGCCATGATCATATTGAATGGCGGTGCAGGCTCGAAGGGCCGAATGGCCTACTCCTGCACCTATTTTCTATGTTTCTATGTTTCTAATAGAAACCCAGCCTGCTCAACCTCTCCCTATAGCTCAGACCCTCTAGTCCAGACAATGTCCTCGTACCTGCCTCCACCACCATCCTTAACAGCGCATTCCAGGCATCCACTAGCCCCTGTGTAAAAAAAACTTGCTACACTCAGCTTAAAGAGTCAAGAATGTTGACAAGAATTGTCACATGTTCCGAAATGGAACAATATAATTATTTTCCGCGGTGACACCACAGCCCTATAAACAGCCTGCAAACTAAACAAATAACATAACAAACAAGAACAAGTTCAATATATTCTAAAATAAACCTAACAGTGGTGCAAAACAAAGACCCAAGGTCTTTGGCTTTTAGAAACATAGAAACATAGAAAATAGATGGAGGAGTAGGCCATTCGGCCCTTCCAGCCTACACCGCCATTCAATATGATCATGGCTGATCATCCAACTCAGTATCTTGTACCTGCCTTCTCTCCATACCTCCTGATCCCTTTTGCCACAAGGGCCACATCTAACTCCCTCTTAAATATAGCCAATGAACTGGCAGAGAATTCCACAGATTCACCACTCTCTGTGTGAATTTTTTTTTTCTCCATCTCGGTCCTAAAAGATCTCCCCCTTATCCTTAAACTGTGACCCCTTTCTCACCAGGGACTAACTGTACAGAACGTTTTTCCTTCTATTATTTATTATGTAAAATAATATGTGTGTTATGATTGTGTTTATAATTTGTTTGGTTGTTTTGTTGTTCCGCGAGCATTGCCACTTTCATTTCACTGCACATCTCGTATGTGTATGTGACAAATAAACTTGACTTGACTTGACTTGTTCTGGACTTCCCCAACATCGGGAACAATCTTCCTGCACGTAGCCTGTCCAACCCCTTAAGAATTTTGTAAGTTTCTATAAGATCCCCGCTCAGTCTTCTAAATTCTTGCGAGTACAAGCCGAGTCTATCCAGTCTTTCTTCATATGAAAGTCCTGCCATCCCAGGAATCAGTCTGGTGAACCTTCTCTGTACTCCCTCTATGGCAAGAATGTCTTTCCTCAGATAAGGAGACCAAAACTGTACGCAATACTCCAGGTGTGGTCTCACCAAGACCCTGTACAACTGCAGTAGAACCTCCCTGCTCCTATACTCAAATCCTTTTGCTATGAATGCTAACATACCATTCGCTTTCTTCACTGCCTGCTGCACCTGCATGCCTACTTTCAATGACTGGTGTACCATGACACCCATGTCTCGTTGCATCTCTCCTTTTCCTAATCGGCCACCATTCAGATAATAGTCTACTTTCCTGTTTTTGCCATCAAAGTGGATAACCTCACATTTATCCACACTTGACTACATCTGCCATGCATTTTCCCACTCATTAGCCTATCCAAGTCACCTTGCAGCCTCCTAGCATCCTCCTCAAAGCTAACACTGCCCCCCCAGCTTTGTGTCATCCGCAAACTTGGAGTTGTTGCATTCAATTCCCTCGTCCAAATCATTAATATATATTGTAAATAGATGGGGTCCCAGCACTAAGCCTTGCGGTACCCCACTAGTCACTGCCTGCCATTCTAAAAGGTTAAATCTCATTTAAACTTCGCCTCTCTCACCTTAAATCTATACGGGACGAAAATGGATAAAGAAGAAGAAATGAGGGAGAAAGCCCACGCAGTCACGGGGAGAACGTACAAACTCCATACAGACAGCACACCAGGTCGGGATCGAAGCCTGGGTCTGTGGCGTTGCAAGCGCTGTAAGGCACCAACTATACAGCTGCGCCACCGTATGTAAAAAAAAAATTTGATGTTAATGTAATGATAATGTTATTTGAATTTCCAATTTGGTCAGTTAATGTTATTACTTGGCAAGGACGCTGTCTTCAGAGCTGCCCAACTGAAATCTGGGAATAAAGTTCTAAGTTGGCACATCCGAGCATTTCCTTTGATTCTGCTGAAATCTTTGACCCGTTTTCTTTCGAGCACAACGACCATGCGGGGTGGAAGGAACAGTCAACACGCAGTGGGGAGGAAGAAAGAGATTTAATGATTTCCTTTAACAAAGAACCAGCTGAGCAGTTTGGTTTAGTTTCGTGTAGATTAGAGATGCAGCATGGAAAAAGGCCTTTCGGCCCGACAAGACCATGCCGACCAGCGATCCCCGCACATTAACACTCGCTAATCTCCCCCCTCCACTTACACACACAAACTAAAATTTATACCCGGTCAATTAACCTACAAACGTGTTTAAGAGGGAACTGCAGATGCTGGAAAATCGAAGGTACACAAAAATGCTGGAGAAACTCAGCGGGTGCAGCAGCATCTATGGAGCGAAGGAAATAGGCAACGTTTCGGGCCGAAACCCTTCTTAACCTACAAACGTGTATGTCTTTTGGGATGCGGGAGGAAACCGAAGATCTTGGAGAAAACCCACGCAGGACAATAGACAGTAGACAATAGGTGCAGGAGTGGGCCATTCAGGGGGAGAGCGTACAAACGGTGTACAGACCTAGCGCCCCTAGTCAGGATCGAACCCGGGTCTCTGGCGCTGTAAAGCGCTGTGAGGCAGCAACTCTACCCGCTGTGCCACTGCGCCGCCCCACCATTCCCCAACAGCTCCTTCTACCACCGTCCACACAAATGAACTGTCACGTTCTGGGAAGGATGGAGCGTTGTTTTATGCTCCAGGATATTGCCCAGTGGATAAATGAATGGAGACAATCGGTGCAACACATAATCACCAGCGCGTCTGCTGCACTGACCAACCTGCACTGCGAATATCGTGGAGTCGGTTGCTAGTATTTGAAGATATTCAAAGGGCCGAATGGCCTACTCCTGCACCTATTTTCTATGTTTCTATGTTTCTATATGCACCATTTTAGCAAACAAAATCGCAGTCTCTTGCCCAGAGTAGGTTTAAGGTGAGGGGGGTGGAAGATTTAATAGGAATTTTTTCCACACATAGGGTGGTGGGTGTATGGAACGAGCTGCCGGAGGAGGTAGTTGAGTCTGGGACTGTTGCAACGTTTAAGACACATTTGGACAGGCGCATGGATAGGACAGCTCCAGAGAGATGTGGGCCAAACACAAGCGGTTGGGACTAGTGTACAAAGGACATGTTGGTCGGTGTGGGCAAGTGGGGCCGAAGGGCCTGTTTCCATGCTACACTGCTTCATATATAGGCTTGCAGTCTCATGGTTACAGGTGGAGAACACAGAAGGTTTATAACATTTTTGAAACCTATGTTACAACGTAGCTGTAACTTGTAAAAACGAACGCAAACCATTAGACTGGTTGCCACGGTTATGCAGCGGTAGAGTCGCTGCCTCACAGCGCCAGAGACCTGGGTTCGATCCTAACTACGAGTGCTGTCTGTACGGAGTTTGTACATTCTCCCTGTGACCGCGTCGGTTTTCCCCGGGTGCTCCGGTTTCCTCCCGCACTCCAAAGACGTACAGGATTGTAAGTTGAATGTCTTTGGGAAAATAGTACATTGTCCCTAGTGTGTGTAGGATTGTGTTAGTGTGCGGGGTGATCGCTGGTCGACGTGGACTCGGTGGGCCGAAGGGCCTCTTTCCGCGCTGTATCTCTAAAGTCTAAAATCTTAAGCACGAAGTGTCACCCTTTGATGTGTTTAAGGGTCTTTAATTCACCACTGCCTGTTCTATGAGACATGGGTTAATGAAACTTAAAAGCTAACTGACCCGATACCTCTGTCTGGGATAGCACGCAATGAAAGCTTTTCACTGTACCTCGGTTGGGGTCGCCAACTTCCTCACTCCCAAATAAGGGACAAAAGGTCAAAATACGGGACAAATTCCCGACGGCAATCCGTTGACCGACTCGGCCGTGGCTGGGTGAATGATGAGTTGGCCCGGGTGTTGGACTGCACACAAAGTCCAGCCGGCGGGCCAGCTGAGGAGGTTTGGCCCGGGCCGCGCGCAAAGTCCGGCGCCCCGTCCAACCCATGATCGGCCATGAGAAGGAGGGGTGGGGTGGTGGTGTCGGCGGTAAGCGAAGGTCCGAAGTTCGGACAGCTGGCCGGGCTGCCGACCGACGGGGCCACGGGCGAGGCGCTGCTGCTGCTGCACTCCATGGGATGCACTACGTCGGGACGTGTGAGGCGGGGCCGGACGTGGCGCTCCGACCCGACAGTCCCCTCGACCCGAGTAGTAGCGGTTAAATACGGGACAAGGGCGGTCCCGTACGGGACAAACCAATTTATCCCAATATACGGGATGTCCCGGCTAATACGGGACAGTTGGCAACACTAGTACCTCGATACACATGACAATAAACTAAACTCAGTCTCTCTGCGCAAGTTTACACTCCAGCTCACAGAGACAACATTATTTACTCCGTGATTCAGTTAAAACGCAAATGACCACAAAACGTGTCTTCCCGTAAAATATGACAGCAGTGTAAGTATTTTTACCTCCAAACCAAACAGTGTCCTCATTGTGAAAACACTCTTGAGCCAGTGACGATGAGGCCACTGTACAAGTCATCGTTGTTTGCTGTCTGTCTTCCATCCGTGGCTGAAGGAATGTAGTTCTCATCCTTACTGTGCAGTGAACATCTGTAAACATCTGTGGTTGCCCACGACAAAGGAAGTGGCCAAGCAAATCGTAGAGTCATTCAGCACGGAAACGGGCCCTTCGGCCCGACTCGTCCGTGCCGGCAAAGATGGTCTCATATCCCGGCCTTTGGCCCACAACCCTCTAACCTTTACAGGCAGCCAAGGTGGCGCAGCGGTAGAGTTGCTGCCTTACAGCGCTTGCTGCGCCAGAGGCCATGGTTCCATCCCGACTTGATGGGCCGAATGGCCAAAATTCTGCTCCTATCTCATGACCATATGACTTATGACATGCCCTATATACACTAGTCCCCCCTGCCTACATTTGGCCCATATCCATCCAAACCCACAGTATCGATGTACCTGTCCAAATGTTTCTTAAATGTTGTGAGGTCGGAGGTAATTTGTAGGTAGGTCGTGATGCTAATCGTAGGCACTCGTGGCATCAAGTAGGCCGGGGCGCTTTTTCTAGCCTGATGAAAAATGTCCACGAGTTAAAAAGGTCGTGAATTAGGTCGTGAAAGTGGGACAGGCCCTTGAGGAGTAACTTTTTTTACACAAGGGGTGGTGGGTGTATGGAACGAGCTGCCAGAGGAGGTAGTTGAGGGACTCATATAATATAATGGTCATTTGGACAAGTACATGGATTGGATAAGTTTAGAGGGATATGGGCTAAGCGCAGGCAGGTGGGACTAGTGTAGATGGGACACGTTGGTCGGTGTGGGCAGGTATGGCCAGCAGGCCTGTTTCCATGCTGTGTGAATATGACTCTTTGACAATTCTCCTACCTCACCCCCCCCCCCCCCCTCCCTCTCCCCCCCCCTATCCCTCACCCTCCCCCTCTCCCCCCCTCCTCCCCCCCTCCCCCCCCCCCCCTCTGTGCCTCCATTGCTTGCTCTCCTTATTGATGTGTTTAGTTTGTGACTGAGGCAACTGAGACAAGTTATCTTAAGACGGTGGCGCAGCGGTAGAGATGCTGCCTCACAACGCCGGAGACCCGGGTTCGATCCTGACCACGGGTGCAGTCTGTACGGAGTTTGTACGTTCTCCCCGGGACCTGCGTGGGTTTTCTCCGAGATCTTCGGTTTCCTCCCACACTCCAAAGACGTGCAGGTTTGTAGGTTAATTGGCTTGGTGTATCTGTACAACTGTCCCCAGCGTATGTTGAGTAGTGTTAATGTGCGGGGATCGCTGGTCGGAACGGGCTCGGTGGGCCGAAGGGCCTGTTTCTGCGCTGCATCTCTAAACTAAACTAAACTAAACTAAACCAATCTAAACTATACCCACCAAACTTATGCCTACCAAGCCTGATTCAGTGGCTGACTCAAAGTTCTTCCGTTAATATTTATTACTTATTTTCCTCCCACTTTCAGGAAATTGTTCAAATTTCAGGATTCTCTGTTTGTTTTTTCTGGAAGTGTTTAAGACACGTCTCACTGGCCCCACTGTGCACTGATCCAGCAGTTCTTTTGTTTTTCAGCTGTGCTGTGAGATGTGGTTGTGACTCAGGGCCACTGACCTGCTTCTGAGATAGGGGGCGGTCGGTTGGATGTGTCTCTGCGGAGAGTCAGACGCCAGGGCCTGTGCTGCATCTCCTAGTGTAGACTCATGGAGCCACGCAGCATGGAAACAGGCCCTTCGGCCCACCTTGCCCACACGCACCGGCCAACAGGCCTGGACAGAGTGGATGTGGAGAGGATGTTTCCACTTGTGGGGGAGTCCAGAACCAGAGGTCATAGCCTCAGGATTAAAGGACGTTCCTTTAGGAAGGAGATGAGGGTGGTGATGAATCTGTGGAATTCTTTGCCACAGAAGGCTATGGAGTTCAGGTCAATGGATATTTTTAACGCAGAGATCGATAGATTCTTGATTAGTGCGGGTGTCAGGGTTTATGGGGAGAAGGCAGGAGAATGGGATTGGGAGGGAGAGATAGGTCAGCCATGATTGAATGGCGGAGTAGACTTGATGGGCCGAATGGCCTAATTTGGCTCCTATCACATGACTTTATGACCTCATGCCCCACATACACAAGTCCTACCTGCCTATATTTGGCCCACATCATTACAACCCATCCTATCGATGTATCTGTCCAAATGATTTTTAAATATTGTGATAGTATAGAGTCATAGAGGTGTAGAAGATCATGACAGGAATAGACAGGGCAAATGTACAGAGAGTAGGCGAATTATAGAACCAGAGGACATAGGTTTAGACAATCGACAATAGACAATAGGTGCAGGAGTAGGCCATTCGGCCCTTCGAGCCGGCACCGCCATTCACTGTGATCACGGCTGATCATCCCCAATCAGTACCCCGTTCCTGCCTTCTCCCCATATCCCCTGACTCCGCTATCTTTAAGAGCCCTATCTAGCTCTCTCTTTGAAAGCATCCAGAGAACCCGCCTCCACCGCCCTCTGAGGCAGAGAATTCCACAGACTCACAACTCTCCGTGAGAATTCCACAGACTCACAACTCTCTGTGAGAAAAAGTGTTTCCTCGTCTCCGTTCTAAACGGCTTACCCCTTATTCTTAAGATTCTTAAGATCTTTAAGATGAGGGAGGAAAGATTTAATAGGAGGGGTGACATTTCTCACAAAGGTTGGTGGGTATATGGAACGAGATGCCAGAGGAGGTAGTGGAGGCAGGTAGTACCATCATAACATTTCAGGGACATTTGGACAGGTACATGGATAGGATAGGATAGGATAGCAACTTGATTCACACAGAGGGTAGTGTGTGTATGGAACGAGCTGCCGGAGGGGGTAGTTGAAGCAGGTACTAGAGTGATATGGGCCAAGCGCAGGCAGGTGGGACTAGTGTAGATGGGGCATAGTGGTTGGTGTGGGCAGGTTGGGCCAAAGGGCTCCTACCCCCTCCTCTCCATTGCTTGTCCTCCTTATTGATGTGTTCGGTTTGTGACTGAGACAACGTACATTATATGACGGCGGCACGGTGGCGCAGCGGTAGAGTTGCTGCCTTACAGCTCCAGAGGCCCAGGTTCGATCCTGACCACTGGTGCTGTCTGCACGGAGTTTGCAGGTTCTCCCCATGGGTTTTCTCTCAGATCCTCGGTTTCCTCCCACACTCCACAGACGTCCAGGTTTGTAGGTTAATTGGCTTGGTATAAAAGTAAATTGTCCCTAGTGTGTGTAGGACAGTGCGGGGATCACTAGTCAGCACGGAATCGGTGGGCCGAAGGGCCTGTATCTAAACTAAACACAACACATCGGCCCTAAGGATTAATCCACATGAGTGCAATAATATTTACATTGCGTTTAACATTACATTTTTAATCCCACACTGAGGTATATCTCCACAGAGTTCTTCATCTCACTCCATTCGACAGTTTTTGCATCATACATCTGGGGCTTTTGTTAAATATAGATAAGTATCTCTCTCTCTCATTTCTTCCAAGCTATCCACTGAATATAATCCCCTCGATTCTAATAATCACTGACCTTTGGAATCACCTCCCATGTGTTTTTGCAATAATCATCACCAACTTATTGTGTAATGTGGCATTGTCTTTGTACAGTGTTAGTATTATTGAGACACGAGCTCTCGGCTGAACAGATCAAGCATTGAGAAAAATGCACAGAATGACTGTCCGAACTTTTGACACAGGTATACAAAAATGCTGGAGAAACACAGCGAGTGAGGCAGCATCTATGGAGCGAAGGAAATAGGCGACGTTTCAGGTCGAGACCCTTCCCTAGAAACATAGAAAATAGGTGCGGGAGGAGGCCATTCGGCCCTTCGAGCCAGCACCGCCATTGATTGTGATCATGGCTGATCGTCCCCTATCAATAACCCGTGCCTGCCTTCTCCCCATATCCCTTGATTCCACTAGCCCCTAGAGCTCTATCTAACTCTCTCTTAAATCCAGCAAAGAGTAGGAGTGAACGGGTCGTTTTCACAATGGCAGGCAGTGACAAGTGGGATACCGCAAGGCTCAGTGCTGGGACCCCAGCTATTTACAATATATATATTAATGATTTGGACGAGGGAATTGAATGCAACATCTTCAAGTTTGCGGATGACACGAAGCTGGGGGGCAGTGTTAGTTGCGAGGAGGATGCTAGGAGGCTGCAAGGTGACATGGATGGGCTGGGTGAGTGGGCAAATGCATGGCAGATGCAGTATAATGTGGATAAATGTGGGGTTATCCACTTTGGTGGCAAAAACAGGAAAGTAGACTATTATCTAAATGGTGGCCGATTAGGAAAAGGGGAGATGCAACGAGCCCTGGGTGTCATGGTACACCAGTCATTGAAAGTAGGAATGCAGGTGCAGCAGGCAGTGAAGAAAGCAAATGGTATGTTAGCATTCATAGCAAAAGGATTTGAGTATAGGAGCAGGGAGGTTCTACTGCAGTTGTACAGGGTCTTGGTGAGACCACACCTAGAGTATTGCGTAGAGTTTTGGTATCCTAATCTGAGGAAAGACATTCTTTCCAGAGAGGGAGTACAGAGAAGGTTCACCAGACTGATTCCTGGAATGTCAGGACTTTCATATGAGGAAAGACTGGATAGACTCGGCTTGTACTCGCTAGAATTTAGAAGATTGAGGGGGGATGTTATAGAAACTTACAAAATTCTTAAGGGGTTGGACAGGCTAGATGCAGGAAGATTGTTCCCGATGTTGGGGAAGTCCAGAACAAGGGGTCGCAGTTTAAGGATAAGGGGGAAATATTTTAGGACCGAGATGAGAAAAATATTTTTTACACAGAGAGTGGTGAATCTCTGGAATTCTCTGCCACAGAATGTAGTTGAGGCCACAGTTCATTGGCTATATTTAAGAGGGAGTTAGATGTGGCCCTTGTGGCTAAAGGGATCAGGGGGTATGGAGAGAAGGCATGTACGGGATACTGAGTTGGATGATCAGCCATGATCATATTGATTGGCGGTGCAGGCTTGAAGGGCCGAATGGCCTACTCCTGCACCTATGTTCTATGTTTCTATGTAATGTTTTTACCTGGTTAGATCATACACATTAAATGATGTGTGGGATGATGCAAAACCTTTGGATTTTTGCCACATTGGAGAAGACTCCCATTGAGCCTCCCACTCGGAAGCAGCTGGCTGTTGTCCAGGAACATCTTCAAGTTTTAAGTATCCTTTAATCCCAATTCTGAGAATGCATTGCTTCTATCTTTGATTCTCATTAGGATTCGGAACAACTCTGGTGCACAGGAAGGAACGACGCGCAGGGCCAAGTTAACCCTTGTGTTAAGACACAAGTATTGAAGCTCCCGGCTTTGACAGCTTGGCACAGTTGCGGCACGGTGGCGCAGCGGTAGAACTACTGCCTCACGGTGCCAGAGACCCGGGTTCGATCCTGACTACGGGTGCTGTCTGTACGGAGTTTGTACGTTCTCCCCGGGACCATGTGGGTTTTCTCCGGTTGCTCCAGTTTCCACCCACACTACAAAGACATTAGCAGGTTTGTAGGTTAATTGGCTTGATAAAATTGTAAATTGCCCCTAGTATGTGTGCGGGATAGTGCTGTATCTTGGATAAAGGCTTGGATAGAGTGGACGTGGAGAGGATGTTTCCACTAGTGGGAGAGTCTAGGATTAGAGGTCATAGCCTCAGAATTAAAGGATGTTCTTTTTGAAAGGAGAGGAGGAGGAATTTCTTTAGCCAGAGGGTGGTGAATCTATGGAATTATTTGGCACAGAAGGCTGTGGAGGCCAAGTCAGTGGATATTTTTAAGGCAGAGATAGATAGATTTTTGATTAGTACGGGTGTCAGAGGTTATGTGGAGAAGGCAGGAGAATGGGGTTAGGAGGGAGAGATAGATCAGCCATGATTGAATGGCGGAATAGAACTGATGGGCCGAATGGCCTAATGCTGCTCCTATCACTTATGACCTAGTTGTTGGTAGGATGGTTCAGGTGCCTGATAACAGCTGGGAAGAAACTATCCCTGAATCTGGAGGTGTGCGTTTTCACACTTCTGTACCTCTAGTCTGATGGGAGAGGGGAGAAGAGGGAATGATACAAAAAGGTATGGTGACCGTTTTGGATCGGAACCCTTCTGTCTATTTTTCTCCAGAGTTGTTGCCTGTCCTGTTTAAGTTCGCCCAGCACTTTGTGTCTATCTTTGGTATAAACCAGCATCTGCAGTTCTTTCCTACCCCAAGTTTGCCCAGCCTCTCCTTATATCTAATGTCCTGCATACCCTAATAAGCAAAAGTATTTTTCTTGGTGCAGCAGTAGAGTTGCTGTCGTACAGCACCAATGACCAAGGTACAATCCTGACTACATAAAAACATAGAAACTAGATGCAGGAGTAGGCCATTCGGCCCTTCGAGCCTGCACCGCCATTCAATATGATCATGGCTGATCATGCAACTCAGTATCCTGTACCTGCCTTCTCTCCATACCCCCTGATCCCTTTAGCCACAAGGGCCACATCTAACTCCGTCTTAAATATAGCCAATGATCTGGCCTCAACTACCTTCTGTGGCAGAGCATTCCAGAGATTCACCGCTCTTTGTATGAAAAATGTTTTTCTCATCTCGATCCCAAAGGATTTCCCCTTTATCCTTAAACTGTGACTACAGATGCTGTCTGTGTGGAGTTTGTACGTTCTCCCCGTGACCTGCGTGGGTTTTCTCCGGGTGTTCCAGTTTCCTCCCACGCTCGAAAGACAAACAGGTTTGTCGGTTAATTGGCTTTGATATAAACTGCAAATTGCCCCTGCTGTGTGTGTGTGTGGGATAGTGATAGCTGGCCGGCGCGGACTCGATGGGCCGAAGGGCCTGTTTCCGCGCTGCATCTCTAAACTAAACAAAACTAAAATACAACCAGCAAGATAGAATTGGTTTCTTTCCAATTGAAAGTTGTCGCTTCTTACCTTGAAAGGATCCAGAGCAAAATAAAACAGAGAATATCTTCAGCCGATGATTGATATTGTTAGTCTGGAAACTATTTCTGCCACTGAGGAAGGAGACAGATTCCATTTGAGTATTTCTGGGGACTCGTTTTGTGTTTCCTGCACACATTTATCCCGGAGTGTTGACACCTGGTGGCATTTCTTCTACTAACTGCTGAAGTAGACTTCGTATTGGTCTGTCCACTGGATTCGGCAAGGCCTGAAGCCAATGTTACAGGGGAGAGAGTGCACCTGCCTCCCCTGATGTTCCCCTGATCTAGTTAATCTGCGGAACTCATCTGTGGAGGCCAAGTCAGTCGATATTCTTAAGGATAGACATAGAAACAGAGATAGACATAGAAACGTAGAAACATAGAAATTAGGTGCAGGAGTAGGCCATTCGGCCCTTTGAGCCTGCACCGCCGTTCAATATGATCATGGCTGATCATCCAACTCAGTATCCTGTACCCAATAGACAAATTCTTGATTAGAACGGGTGTCAAGGGTTATGGGGGTGAAGGCAGGAAAATGGGATTCGGAGGCAGAGATCAGGCGGAGTGGACTCGATGGGCCGAATGGCCTAATTCTACTCCTATAACTTGTGAACTTGTGAACTGCACAGTCACAGAGTCATAGATCTTAAGATATAGGAGCAGCATTGGGCCAGTCTGCTGCGCCATTCTTAGAGTCATTAAGTCATCGAGTCATACAGCGCGCAAACTAGCCCCATCGGCCCACCGAGTCCGCGCCGACCAGCGATCCCCGCACACTTACACTATTCTACACACACTAGGGACAATTCACATTTATACCAGGCCAATTTTACCTACAAACCTGCACATCTTTGGAGCGTTGGAGGAAACCAGAGCTCCCGGGAACTTCCCACGTGGGTCACGGGGAGAACGTACAAACTCCGTACAGACAGCACCCGTGGTCAGGATCGAACCCGGGTCTCCGGCTCTGGAAGGCAACAAATCTACCGCTGCGCCACCGTATCACCTGCTCTATCTATTGTGCTTGAGTTTGGCTCGATTGTATGTATGCATGGTATTACAAAAAAAAATAGGTGCAGGAGGAGGCTGTTCGGCCTTTCGACCCAGCATTAAATGACTTCCAGAAGACTTTCGACAAGGTCCCACATAAGAGATTAGTATACAAACTTAAAGCACACGGCATTGGGGGTTCAGTATTGATGTGGATAGAGAACTGGCTGGCAGATAGGAAGCAAAGAGTAGGAGTAAAAGGGTCCTTTTCACAATGGCAGGCAGTGACAAGTGGGGTACCGCAAGGCTCAGTGCTGGGACCCCAGCTATTTACGATATCTATTAATGATTTGGACGAGGTAATTGAAGGCAACATCTCCAAGTTTGCGGATGACACGAAGCTGGGGTGCAGTGTTAGCTGTGAGGAGGATGCTCGGAGGTTGCAAGGTGACTTGGATGGGCTGGGTGAGTGGGCAAATGCATGGCAGATGCAGTATAATGTGGATAAATGTGAGGTTATCCACTTTGGTGGCAAAAACAGGAAAGTAGACTATTATCTGAATGGTGGCCGATTAGGAAATGGGGAGATGCAACGAGACCTGGGTGGCATGGTACACCAGTCATTGAAAGTAGGCATGCAGGTGCAGCAGGCAGTGAAGAAAGCGAATGGTATGTTAGCATTCATAGCAAAAGGATTTGAGTATAGGAGCAGGGAGGTTCTACTGCAGTTGTACAGGGTCTTGGTGAGACCACACCTAGAGTATTACGTACAGTTTTGATCTCCTAATCTGAGGAAAGACATTCTTGCCATAGAGGGAGTGCAGAGAAGGTTCACCAGACTGATTCCTGGGATGTCAGGACTTTCATATGAAGAAAGACTGAATACACTCGGCTTGTACTCGCTTGAATTTAGAAGATTGAGAGGGGATCTTATAGAAACTTACAAAATTCTTCAGGGGTTGGACAGGCTAGATGCAGGAAGATTGTTCCCGATGTTGGGGAAGTCCAGAACAAGGGGTCACAGTTTAAGGATAAGGGGGAAATCTACTAGGACCAAGATGAGAAAAACATTTTTCATACAAAGAGCCGTGAATCTGTGGAATTCTCTGCCACAGAAGGTAGTTGAGGCCAGATCATTGGCTATATTTAAGAAGGAGTTAGATGTGGCCCTTGTGGCTAAAGGGATCAGGGGGTATGGAGAGAAGGCAGGTACAGGATACTGAGTTATATTGTATTGTATTGTATATCTTTATTGTCATTTCCTGAGTATTCACATACCCAGAGGAAACAAAAAAAACGTTGCTCAACCAGTGTCCATTCAGTGTGCATTAAAAATAAATAGAAATAAAAAATACATATATCATGAACAAATTTAACACTCTACTAAACATTCAACAGGCGTTCCGATCGGCAGCGGCACAACAGTGGCTCTGCTGCAGTGTGTCCAGGTTGGGGGGTTTGTGCGCGATACTTGGCAGGGGGCAAAGTCCATTTAGCAGTCTTATAGCCTGTGGGAAGAAGCTGAGGAGCATCCTACTGGTTTTGCAGCTAATGCTCCTGTACCTCTTCCCAGATGGCAGGATGGAGAAAATGTCATGCATTTGGATGATCAGCCATGATCATATTGAATGGCGGTGCAGGCTCGAAGGACCGAATAGCCTACTCCTGCACCTATTTTCTATGTTTCTATGTTTCTAGGATCCAATTGGATAGTCAAGAGTCAAAAAGAAGTCAAGAGTTTTTAATTATCACATGTGCCGGAACAGACCAATGAACATTATAACCAGCAAAATAAAAAAATTAATAAGTTAAAAAAAAAAAGTTCAATAAATCAAAAATTCCCTACGGCATACGGAGCAAAGTTTGTGATGGACCACGGTACACATGTCAGTAAAAAAAACATGAACCTAATTGACAAAAGGACTTAAATTGCTGGAGCAACTCAGCAGGTCAGGCCGTATCAGGAGGATGTGTAGAAAGGAACTGCAAGTGCGGGTTTATATCAACGATAGATACAAAGTGCTGGAGTAACTCAGGCCTGGTCAGGCAGCATCTCAGGAGATCATGGATAGGCAATGGTCCTCATAGAAACATAGAAACATAGAAACATAGAAATTAGGTGCAGGAGTAGGCCATTCGGCCCTTCGAGCCTGCACCGCCTTTCAATATGATCATGACTGATCATCCAACTCAGTATCCCGTACCTGCCTTCTCTCCATAGTCCCTGATCCCCTTAGCCACAAGGGCCACATCTAACTCCCTCTTAAATATAGCCAATGAACTGGCCTCAACTACCTTCTGTGGCAGAGAGTTCCAGAGATTCACCACTCTCTGTGTGAAAAAAGTTTTTCTCATCTCGGTTTTAAAGGATTTCCCCCTTATCCTTAAGCTGTGACCCCTTGTCCTGGACTTCCCTAACATCGGGAACATGCTCTCATGCTCTCCTGTGATGCTGCCTGACCTGCTGAGTTACTCCAGTACTTTGTGTCCTTTTTTGTATTAGTCACCATCTGCAGTTCTTTATTTCTATATTTAAACCACAATTGAAGCTGTATCTGGGGAAAAAAAAAACATTGAATATTATTTTCTTCATTTCACTCATCTGTTTCTGTGCTTATTCCTTGCGTCAAGTTAATTCCGCTTTTGTGGAGGTGTTCGTGGAAATATGGACGGTTTTTGCTTGAGGAGGGGAGGGGGAGGGGTTAGTCATAGAGTCATGGAGTGATACAGTGTGGAAGCAGGCCCTTCGGCCCAACTTACCCACACCGGCCAACAATGTCCCAGCTACACTAGTCCCACCTGCCTGCGCTTGGTCCATATCCCTCCAAACCTGTCCTATCCATGTACCTGTCCAACTGTTTCTTAAATGTTGGGATAGTCCCTGCCTCAACTACCTCCTCTGGCAGCTCGTTCCATACACCCACCATTCCATACACCTGTGTGAAAAAGTTGCCCCTCAGATTCCTATTAAAACTATTCCCTTTCGGTGGATATTTTTTAGGGCAGAGATAGATAGATTCTTGATTAGTACGCGTGTCAGAGGTTATTGGGAGAATGGGGTTAGGAGGGAGGGATATGGTTGAATGGCGGAGTAGACTTGATGGGCCAAATGGCCTAATTCTACTCCTATCTCATGACCTTTTAGAAGGATGAGAGAGGCTCTCATTGAAACCATATAAGATTGTTCAAGAGAGAGCTAGATAGGGCTGTTAAAAATAGTGGAGGGGATATCACGGGGAGGTTAAAGTGTTTGGACATGCTAGAGGCTAGATAGGGCTGTTAAAAATAGTGGAGTCAGGGGATATGGGGAGAAGGCAGGAAACATGTTCCCGAATGTCGAAGGGGGGAGTCCAGAACCACCCGGGGCCACATTTTTAAGAATAATCCTCCTGCGAGGTAAGCTCCATTTAGAACTGGCAAGACAAGGAAAAGCTTTTCCTATGACACGGTCTCACAGCAAAGGAGTGGTGAGGTCTGTGGTTCATTAATTGCTCTGCCTCAGAGACTGGGTCAGGTGGAGGATAGACTCCGGTTCTCTGGATGCTTTTCAAGAGAGAGCTAGATAGGGCTCTTGAAAATAGTGGAGTCAGGGGATATGGGGAGAAGACAGGAACGGGATACTGATTGGGGATGATCAGCCATGATCGCATTGAATGGCAGTGCAGGCTCGAAGGGCCGAATGGCCTACTCCTGCACCTATTTTCTATGTTTCTATGTTTCTATGTTGCTCTTGTCAAAAGTAACATGCGCTTTCAAAATGTAGGTTGGAGCAGCAGATGCTGGTTTACACCGAATATAGATACAAAATGCTGGAGTAACTCAGCGGGTCAGGCAGCATCGCTGGGGAGAAGGAATGGGTGATGTTTCGGGTCGAGACTGGTCTGACAAAGGGTCTCAACCCTGAAAAGTCACCCGTTCCTTCTCTTCAGAGGTGCTCCCACCCATCCCCACACTGACCTTTGTGTCCTGGGCCTCCTCCACTGTCAGAGTGAGGCCCAGCGCAAATTGGAGGAACAGCACCTCATATTTCGCTTGGGCAGCTTACAACCCCAGCGGTATGAACATTGACTTCTCTAACTTCAAGTAACCCTTGTTTTCCCTCTCTCTCCATCCCTCCCCCCTTCCCAGTTCTCCGACCAGTCTGACTGTCTCAGACTACATTTTACCTCAGTCTGCTTTGTTGTTGCCTCCTCCTTGCTACCAACGAATTATTCTACATTTTCCTTGATCTCCACCCCCTTTGATGTTTCGTTTTCACACCTTACACTTGCTTATCTCTGTATCTCCCCCTCCCCTGACTCTCAGTCTGAAGAAGGGCCTCGACCCGAAACACCACCCATTCCTTCCATCCAGCGATGCTGCCTGACCCGCTGAGTTACTACTCCAGCATTTTGTGTCTATCTTCGGTTTAAACCCGCATCTGCAGTTCCTTCCTGCACATGCTGCCCGCCCTGTTGAGCTATTCCAGCATTTTGTGCCTATAAGCTTTTAAAGTGTCGACTTTCATTTGCATTTTGAACAAACGAACATGTTGCTTTGATATGACACCTGGAGGAATAATATTCTGGGCCCGTTTGCAGGATAAAAGGCGCAGTCGTGAGGTCAGAAGACTAGACAGGTCTACAGAGAATTTCCTTTTCAGTAAAGCTTTTACGCTCATCAAGGGTAAAGGATATTTCTGTTGGGGGATGTTACGTGTTGCATTTTGGCCGCGGGAATCGGGGCCAGCACATTTATTAGGTCCAGAATTAGCTCCCAATCCAGTTATAAAGAACGCGCTGATATATTCACAACATTCAAAAGCATCCTTCTGCCATTGAAAGCAGAACAAAAATGCTGGAGAAACTCAGCGGGTGAGGCAGCAACTATGGAGCAAAGGAAATAGGCGACGTTTCGGGCCAAAACCCTTCCAATAGACAATAGACAATAGACAATGGGTGCAGGAGTAGGCTATTTGGCCCTTCGAGCCAGCACCGCCATTCAATGTGATCATGGCTGATCATCCCCAATCAGTACCCCGTTCCTGCCTTCTCCCCATATCCCCTGACTCCGCTATCCTTAAGAGCCCTATCTAGCTCTCTCTTGAAAGTAACCAGAGAACCGGCCTCCACCGCCCTCTGAGGCAGAGAATTCCACAGACTCACAACCCTCTGTGAGAAAAAGTGTTTCCTTGTCTCTGTTCTAAATGGCTTACCACCTATTCTTAAACTGTGGCCCCTGGTTCTGGACTCCCCCAACATCGGGAACATGTTACCTGCCTCTAGCGTGTCCAAACCCTTAATAATCTTATATGTTTCAATAAGATTGCCTCTCATCCTTATAAACTCCAGAGTGTACAATTGAGTATAGAAGCTGGGATGTAATGTTAAAATTGTACAAGGCATTGGTGAGACCAAATCTGTAGTATGGTGTACAATTTTGGTCGCCCAATTATAGGAAGGATGTCAACAAAATAGAGAGAGTACAGAGGAGATTTACTAGAATGTTGCCTGGGTTTCAACAACTAAGTTACAGGGATAGGTTGAATAAGTCAGGTCTTTATTCTCTGGAGCGCAGAAGGTTAAGTGGGACTTGATAGAGGTCTTTAAAATGATGAGAGGGATAGACAGAGTTGATGTGGACAAGCTTTTCCCTTTGAGAATAGGGAAGATTCAAACAAGAGGACATGACTTCAGAATTAAGGGACAGAAGTTTAGGGGCAACATGAGGGGGAACTTCTTTACTCAGAGAGTGGTAGCGGTGTGGAATGAGCTTCCAGTGGAAGTGGTGGAGGCAGGTTCGTTGGTATAATTTAAAAATAAATTGGATAGGCATATGGATGAGAAGGGAATGGAGGGTTATGGTATGAGTGCAGGCAGGTGGGACTAAGGGAAAAAAAGTTGTGTCGGCACGGACTTGTAGGATCGAGATGGCCTGTTTCCGTGCTGTAATTGTTATATGGTTATATGGTTATATGGTTACAATTGAGGGTAGAGAGGAGATTTACAGGAACGGCAGATGATCCCACCTCTCGGGTCGGATTGCCAGGGTCTTCACACACGATGATGCGTTCGTTTCTAACTCATTGTGGGATCATGACAAACTTCTCTGACGTCATGCGCCCCCAGGTCTGATTCACAGCTGGAGTTTGCTCTCTGCAGTAAATGATGGTGAATGCACAATACTTGTGGAGACTGTCTCCGAATCTGGAGGCGTGCATTCTCACACTTCCGCGTCTGAGGAAGATCCAGGAAAACTTGCACCTTATACCACACGATAGAACTTTACTTGTCCCAGGAGGGAAATTGAATGCAGCAATAAAACACAAGCTGGATGAAATATAAAATTAAAACCACGAGTGGAAAGGATTGGGGATGTGCAAAGATTGGGGAGAGGGTGGGGAGGGGGGGGGGGGGGTGGGGGGGGGGGGGGGGGGGGGGGGAGAGTCAGTCTCAGTCTACCCCACGACAGAAGGGGGGAGGAGTTGCACAGTTTGATAGCCACAGGGAGGAAGGGTCTCCTGTGGCGTTCTGTGCTGCATCTTGGTGGAACCAGTCTGTTGCTGAAGGTGCTCCTCAGGTTGATCAGTGTGTGTCATGGAGGGGGTGAGCTGTATTGTCCAGGATTCTCCGCAGTTTGAGGAGCGGATATCCTCCCCTCCAAGACCAACCTCCCGTGAATCCAACTCCAACTCTGCCCCCAGGGCGGAGCTGGCCTTCCTGATGAGTTTGTTGATGCTGTTGGTGTTTGCGCCCTTCGCCCTGTAGCCACGGCACACGGCAGCCAAGAAAATGGCGCTGGCTACCACCCATCTTATAAAACCCGCCCAGATAATAAGAGAGGTTGCTCCTGCTCCGCTTGCCTTCATTGTGTCCCAAGCCCTGATGTATTTCTGGCATGATCTGCCTGAATTACATGCAGGGCCGGATTTAGATGAAGAGAGGCCCTAAGCTATTTCACTTGTAAGGCCCCCCCCCCCTCCCAATCCCCCACCCCCACAACTAGAGGACCATGACTACCCGACAATGACAATGTGACACTTTTAGATCCTACTGTGTGTTGTCATTAAACCGTTGGTTTTTAAATACATATTGGATTCCCCGCGGAGCGGGCGATGCCTTACCTGGATCGCCGTTTGAAGCTGGAGTGTTGGGCCTGTGGCAGGGATGGGGGTTGGGGCCGGAGGAAGGTGGGTGAGTGGGCTGAGGCCGAGGCGATGTCTGGTGGAGGGGTGGAGAGGTGGTCAGGGGGAGGGGGGGTATGTGGACTGTAGTGTGGGTGGGGAAGAGCTGGGGTCACCTGGTTTGAGGGGGGATGGGGAAAACCCAGTGGAACAGCCACTGAGGTTACACAGGGTTAGGGGGACTAGCACTAGGACCCAGCGCAGTCAAACCCAGGGGAGTGGGAATCTGCATTGTGGAGACTCCAGGCCCGGTGCTGAGTCCAGGCTGCAGGTAAGGCGACGGCTGCTGGAGGGCGGTGGAGTGGCCAGGGTCAGCGGGCAAACAGTAGGAGGTCCCGGTGGGCGGATGGTCAGTGAGGCAGCGAGGTGAGTAGACCCCCCTAGATCTCGAGGCCCTAAGCTTACGCTTGTCTAGCTTATACGTAAATCCGGCCCTGATTACATGATATCATCTCCTCCTCTGCATCTCATCCATCAAGAACATTTCACTTGCAGCGGAACTACTGACAGAAACCCAAGATGACTTAATTCCCTGCTAAACAAATTGTGTATTAAACAAACAAGTAGCAAGGAGGAAGGAAGGAAGGAAGGCGTCTATCGCTTCTCGTTGCCAATGGGTGACTCACAAGTTAAGGGCCTGTCCCACTTGGTAATTTTTTTCGGCGATTGCCGGCATCATAGACTGACGTACCAGGGTCGCCGAAAGATTTCGAACTTCGACGCTTTCGAAGATTTCGACGCTTGAGGAGACACCGCGCGTCAATACGCCATCACCGCCGCATCACGCCACGACTTTTTCGGCGACCTGATACGTCAGTCAACGATGCCGACGGTCGCCGAATAAATTGCCAAGTGGGACAGGCCCTTTAATTGACCTTCGTAAACATTGTCTTTGAGGTTCGAGATTGTCTTCAGCCTGGTCATGCCTCTCTCTCTTCCTCAATGATGCCGTGCTCAGTGAAGAGAGGACGAGCACCAAATGCAGCCACATCAACCTCAAGTCCCGACAACATCCTCGTAAATTTCCTCTGCACTCTTTCCAACGCAACGACAGTCCCTTAATTTGAGGAAGGACATTCTTGTTGTTGAGGGAGTGCAGCGTAGGTTTACAAGGTTAATTTCCGGGATGGCGGGACTGTCATATGCCGAGAGAATGGAGCGGCTGGGCTTATACACTCTGGGGTTTAGAAGGATGAGAGGGGATCATATTGAAACATGTAAGATTATTAAGGGTTTGGACACGCTAGAGGCAGGAAACATGTTCCCGATGTTGGGGGAGTCCAGAACCAGGGGCCACGGTTTAAGAATAAGGGGTAAGCCATTTAGAACGGAGACGAGGAAACACTTTTTCACACAGAGAGTTGTGAGTCTGGAATTCTCTGCCTCAGAGGGCGGTGGAGGCCGGTTCTCTGGATACTTTCAATAGTCAATAGTCTATTTAATAGTCTAAAGAGAGAGATACTTTCAAGAGAGAGATATATAGGACTCTTTAAGATAGCATAGTCAGGGGGTATGGGGAGAAGGCAGGAACGGGATACTGATTGGGGATGATCAGCCATGATCACATTGAATGGCGGTGCTGGCTTGAAGGGCCGAATGGCCTACTCCTGCACCTATTGTCTATTGTCTATTGGTTATTGACATCCTTCTTATTGCCATGATGACCAAAACTGAGCACAGTACTCCAGATGAAGTTGTGTACCTAAGCCTGAAATTATTTGTAATTCTTTGGAACAAACTTCTTCAAAAAATGAAGAAACAAGGAAGGTCAGAAGCTGCTTCACCGAAAAAGGACCCAAAGTGTTGGAGTAACTCAATGGGTCAGGCAGCATCTCTGGAGAACATGCATAGGCGAAGTCTCGGGTCAGGACCACTTCTACTGAATTCTGACCAGTTTGAAGAAGCACCCTGACCAGAAACGTTACCCATCTATGTTCTCTAGCGATGCCGCCTGAACCTGTTGAATTACTCCAGCACTTTGTGTCTTTTTTAAAATAAATTTTGGAAACTAGCATCTGCAGTTCCTTGTTTCTGCCAATCTACACGTCTTTGGGATGTGGGAGGAAACCGGAGGACCCGGATGAATCTCATGAAGTCACAGGGAGAACGTGCAAACTCTTAGGAGGACTCCTGTCCTTCTTAAGAAAGATTGAATTGGTGAACAGTTCCAGTGAATCGCCATTGAACCGACACGGTGTACAACAATTCCCAATGGAAAGAATCAAATAGCAAGTCAAGTCAAGTCAAGTTTATTTGTCACATACACATACGAGATGTGCAGTGAAATGAAAGTGGCAATGCTCGCGGACTTTTGTGCAAAAGACAAACAACAAAACAACCAAACAAATTATAAACACAATCATAATACACATATTCTTTTACATAATAAATAATGGAAGGAAAAACGTTCAGTAGAGTTAGTCCCTGGTGAGATAGGCGTTTACAGTCCGAATTGCCTCTGGGAAGAAACTCCTTCTCAACCTCTCCGTTCTCACCGCATGGCAACGGAGGCGTTTGCCTGACCATAGCAGCTGGAACAGTCCGTTGCAGGGGTGGAAGGGGTCTCCCATGATTTTATTTGCTCTGGAGTTGCACCTCCTGTTTTATAGTTCCTGCAGGGGGGTGAGTGAAGTTCCCATAGTGCGTTCGGCCGAATGCACTACTCTCTGCAGAGCCTTCTTGTCCTTGGCAGAGCAATTCCCAAACCAGATGGTAATGTTCCCGGACAAGATGCTTTCCACCGCCGCTGCGTAGAAGCACTGGAGGATCCTCGGAGACACTCTGAATTTCCTCAATTGCCTGAGGTGGTAAAGGCGCTGCCTTGCCTTACTCACGAGTGCTGAGGCGTGTGATGCCCATGTCATATCCTCGGAGATGTGGACTCCCAGATATTTAAAACAGTTCACCCTATCCACAGAATCCCCATTTATCCTCAATGGAGTGTACGTCCTCGGATGATGTTGCCTCCTAAAGTCCATGATCAGCTCCTTAGTTTTTTTGATGTTCAAGAGGAGGCTGCTATCCTGGCACCAGAGTGCTAGATCAGCCACCTCCTCCCGGTAGGCCTTCTCATCGCAGATTCGCAGATCATTAAAACACGAGGTAACCACATGAGAGCTGGTCCACTTTGGTGTGTGTGTGTGCGTACAGTGCTCATTATAAAGTTCATGAACATTTGCTCAGAGTTCAGATTGGGTCAATACTTTGCTTAATCTTCTCCTTGGCGCTGGGCAAGGGATGCAGGGGAAGTTGTGGAAGTGCACAGGAGATCCGTTTGCAACTGTCAAAGGAACAGATTAACGTAGCGATCCTGATCAAGGAGGCTCACTCCGGAAGACTGAATACATCATCACCCCGCTCTTTATTGCAGTATTTCTGCAGAGACTTAGTAACTGGTGGGGCAACGCTTGGCCCCGCATCACCTCAGCCTGTGGCGCAAGTTGAGTTCTCGTTCGTTTTTTACTGTGGAAACAAAGAACTGCACCATAGTTTACTTTAGTTTTAGAGACACAGCGCGGAAATAGGCCCTTCGGCCCAATGAGTCTGTGACAACCAACGATCCCTGCCCAATAACACCGTCACACCCACCCCCCCACACACACACACACACACACACACACACACACACACACACACACACACACACACACACACACACACACACACACACACACACACACACACACACACACACACACACACACACACACACACACACACACTTCTTCTTCTTGCGTATGGCGTGCACAGCCTAAAGTTGCAGGTCAACTTGTTCTATTTGATGGTACACAAAAATGCTGGAGAAACTCAGCGGGTGCAGCAGCATCTCTGGAGCGAAGGAAATAGGCAACGTTTCGGGCCAAAACCCTTCTTCAGCTCCATAGATGCTGCTGCACCCGCTGAGTTTCTCCAGCATTTTTGTGTACCTTCGATTTTCCAGCATCTGCAGTTCCTTGTTAAACGCTTGTTCTATTTGGTCTTTTGTTTGTGCACGTCAGGTTGATTGCATTAGTCGAAACAGGGTGGACCACGTGAAGGTTGCAATCTCCCACCACACACACACACACCCACCCCACACACACACACACACACACACACACACACACACACGCACACGCGCACGCACGCACGCACACACGCACGCACGACACACACAGGGAGACCCGCACACACAGCGAGACAGACACACACGCACACACACACACACACACAGGTCAATTTACGCACGACACACACACACACACACACACACACAACACACGCGCACAACGCGCACACACGCAAACGCGCACACCTGCACACACACACACACACACACAACACACACACACACACACACACACACACACACACACACACACACACACACACACACACACACACACACACACACACGCACGCACACTAAGGCCAATTTACCGAAGTCAATTGTCCGACAAACCTGCACGTCTTTGGAGTGTTGGAGGAAACTGAAGGTCTTGGAGAAAACCCACGCAGGTCACGAGGAGAACATCGTACAAACTCTGTACCCACGGTCAGGATCGAACCTGGGTCTCTGGCGCTGTAAGGCAGCAACTCAACCCTCTGCGCCACCGTGTTGGTTGCTGTTGCTGGTTTATACCAAAGATAGACACAAAGTGCAGGAGTAACACAGCGGCTCAGGCAACATCTCGAGATAAGGTGGATAGGTGACATTTGAGGGTTAGCGTATGATGAGCATTTGTCAGAACCGGGCCTCTACTCGCTGGGGTTTAGAAGGTTGCGGGCAGACCTCATTAAAACTTACAGAATAATGCTAGTGAAGAAAGCTAATGGAATAGTTGGCCTTCATAACAAGAGGATTTCACAATAGGAGTAAAGAGGTTCTGCAGTTGAATAGGACTCTGGTGAGACCACATCTAGAGTATTGTGTACAGTTTTGGTCTCCTAATTTGAGGAAGGACATCCTTGTGATTGAGGCAGTGCAGCGTAGGTTCATGAGATTGATCCCTGGGATGGCGGGACTGTCATATGAGGAAAGATTGAAAAGACTAGGCTTGTATTCACTGTAGTTTAGAAGGATGAGGGGAGCTCTTATAGAAAAATATAAAATTATAAAAGGACTGGACAAGCTAGATGCAGGAAAAATGTTCCCAATGTTGGGCGAGTCCAGAACCAGGGGCCATAGTCTTAGAATAAAGGGGAGGTCATTTAAGACTGAGGTGAGAAAAACTTTTTCACCCAGAGAGTTGTGAATTTATGGAATTCCCTGCCACAGAGGGCAGTGGAGGCCAAGTCACTGGATGGATTTAAGAGAGAGTTAGATAGAGCTCTAGGGGCTAATGGAGTCAAGGGATATGGGGAGAAGGCAGGCACGGGTTATTGATAGGGGACGATCAGCCATGATCACAATGAATGGCGGCGCTGGCTCGAAGGGCCGAATGGCCTCCTCCTGCACCTATTTTCTATGTTTCTATGTTTCTATGTTTCTATGAAAGGCATGGATAGAATGGATGTGGAGTTAAGGGATATGGAGAGAAGGCAGGAATGGGGTACTGATTGTGGATGATCAGCCATGATCACATTGAATGACAGTGTTGGCTCGAAGGGCCGAATGGCCTACTCCTGCACCTATTGTCTATTGTCTATTGTCTCTTGAGAGTCTAGGATCAGAGGCCAAAGCCTTAGAATTAAAGGGCGTTCTTTTAGAAAGGAGGTGAGGAGGAACTTCTTTAGTCAGAGGGCAGTTAATCTGTGGATCTCATTGCCACAGAGGGCAGTGAAGGCCAAGTCAGTAGATATTTTCAAGGCAGAGATAGACAAATTCTTGATTAGAACGGGCGTCAAGGGTTATGGTGAGAAGGCAGGACAATGGGATTAAGAGGCAGAGATCAGCCATGATTGAATGACAGAGTGGGATCGGTGGGCCGAATGGCCTTATTCTACTCCTATAACTTGTTATCTTGAGAACCCTTCTTGAAACGGCGTGCATTATCTCTATCAAGCTCTGACTCTGACGATAAACTGAACGTTTATTCTCTACCTCCGCTGATGCCGCCTGACCTGCTGAGTATTTCCCGCCTTTCCAGTTTCTTTTTGACAGCAGTCGAGTCGCTGCCTCACGGCGCCAGAGAACCGGGTTCGATTCCGACTACGGGTGCTGCCTGTACGGAGTGTATTCGTTCTCCCTGTGGCTGCGTGGGTTTTCTCCGGGTGCTCCGGTTTCCTCCCGCACTCCAAAGACAATAGACAATAGACAATAGGTGCAGGAGTAGGCCATTCGGCCCTTCGAGCCAGCACCGCCATTCAACGTGATCATGGCTGATCATCCCCAATCAGTACCCCGTTCCTGCCTTCTCCCCATATCCCCTGACTCTGCTATTTTTAAGAGCCCTATCTAGCTCTCTCTTGAAAGTATCCAGAGAACCGACCTCCACCGCCCTCTGATGCAGCGAATTCCACAGACTCACCACTCTCTGTGAGAAAAAGTGTTTCCTCGTCTCCGTTCCAAATGGCTTACCCCTTATTCTTAAACTGTGGACCCTGGTTCTGGACTCCCCCAACATCGGGAACATGTTTCCTGCCTCTAGCGTGTCCAAACCCTTAACAATCTTATATGTTTCAATGAGACCCTTTCCTCTCATCCTTCTAAACTCCAGAGTGTACAAGCCCAGCTGCTCCATTCTCTCAGCATATGACAGTCCCACCATCCCGGGAAATATAGTAAAGAGGAGGGAATGATGAGGCTGTGGCTGTTGGTACTTGGGGCCGAATGGCCTCATTCTGCTCCCATGTCTTGTGATCTTACGAGCGGGAACCATGAATGCGGTCGCGGAGAGGAATGTTACATTATGCAAGCTGACTAAAGAATCGAAACACAGAAATTACTTAACGCAAAAGAAATGAGTGCTGGAACAAAGCCCACAGTTGAGGAATCACTAGACATAAAGGGGTTGTTATCTCAGGGCTTTGCCTCACAGCAGTGTAGGCAGAAGGGAACCTGCTTCCAGTGACACCGAGTGACTTGGAGATTTCGCTCACATTCAGTGTCGCTCATAACAAAACTATTTTTGTGTTCCCCGTTGACAACAATGCATCTTTCTTCGCCGACGGCCTTGAATGCGGCATTTATGTTGGTCTGGAATATTTTTCTCTCGACCCCCGAGCCGTGTAAACGCGACAAAACGGAATGGCCTTGACCTCCCTTGTACCAGCTGATCTCATTCTCCCCGGAAACAATGGTGAGTGTTGTGGAGTCACAGAATGATGCAGTGTGGAAACCTGCCCTTTGGCCCGACTCGCCCACCACCAAACAACATGTCCCTTCCTCACTTGTCCCACTGGCCTGCCTTTGGCCCACATCCCTCTAAACCTGTCCTATCCACGTACCTGCCTAATTGCTTCTTAAACGTTGGGACAGTCCCTGCCTCATCTACCACCTCCGGCATGTTTAAGAAAGAACTGCTGATGCTGGAAAAGTCTAAGGTAGACAAAAATGCTGGAGAAACTTAGCGGGTGAGGCAGCATCTATGGAGCGTAGGAAATAGGTCTCGACCCAAAACGTCACAATAGACAACTGACAATAGACAATAGGCGCAGGAGTAGGCCATTCGGCCCTTCGAGCCAGCTCCGCTATTCAATGTGATCATGGCTGATCATCCCCAATCAGTACCCCGTTCCTGCCTTCTCCCCATATCCCCTGACTCCGCTATTTTTAAGAGCCCTATCCAGCTCTCTCTTGAAAGCATCCAGAGAACCTGCCTCCACCGCCCTCTGAGGCAGAGAATTCCACCGACTCGCCACTCTCTGTGAGAAAAAGTGTTTTTCCTCGTCTCTGTTCTAAATGGCTTAGCCCTTATTCTTAAACTGTGGATCCTGGTTCTGGACTCCCCCAACATCGAGAACATGCTTCCTGCCTCCAGCGTGTCCAAACCCTTAACAATCTTATATGTTTCAATAAGGCTTCCTCTCATCCTTCTAAACTCCAGAGTGTACAAGCCCAGTTGCTTCATTCTCTCAGCACATGACAGTCCGGCCATCCCGGGAATTAACCTTGTAAACCTACGCTGCACTCCCTCAATAGCAAGAATATCCCTCTAATGTCACGTATTCCTTCGCTCCATAGATGCTGCCTCACTCGCTGAGTTTCTCCAGCATTTTTGTCTACCTACCACCTCCGGCAGCTTGTTCCATACACCCACCACCCTTTGCGTGAAAAAGTTACCCCTCGGATTCCTATGAAATCTTTCCCCCTTCACCTTAGACCTATGCCCTCTGGTCTTGATTCCCCTGCTCTGGGCAAGAGACTCTGTGCGTCTACTCGATCTATTCCTCTCATGGTTTTATACACCTATATATGATCACCCCTCATCCTCCTTGCGCTTCAGGGAATAGAGTCCCAGCCTGCTCAACCTCTCCCTATAGCTCAGGGCCTCAAGTCCTGGCAACATCATTCCTATAACGGAGGCACAGTGGTAGAATTTGTAGGTTAATTGGCTTTGGTAATATTTGTCCCTAAAATGTGTGGGATTGTGCTAGTGTACGGGGTGATGGGTGGTCGATCAAACCAGGTCTCTGGTGCTGAAAGGTAGCAACTCTGCTTCCGTGCCTCTGTGCCATAATGTCATGAAATGCCCCAAGTACTAACAGCCACATCTTCATCATTCCCACCTCTTTACTATATTTCCTGGGGTGGCGGGACTGTCATATGCTGAGAGAATGGAGCAGCTGGGCTTGTACACTCTGGAGTTTAGAAGGATGAGAGGACATCTCATTGAAACATATAAGATTGTTCAGGGTTTGGACACGCTAGAGGCAGGAAACATGTTCCCGATGTTGGGGGAGTCCAGAACCAGGGGCCACACAGTTTAAGAATAAGGAGTAAGCCATTTAGAACGGAGACGAGGAAACACTTTTTCTCACAGAGAGTGGTGCGTCTGTGGAATTCGCTGCCTCAGAGGGCGGTGGAGGCCGGTTCTCTGGATGCTTTCAAGAGAGGGTTAGATAGGGCTCTTAAAAACAGCGGAGTCAGATGATATGGGGAGAAGGCAGGAACGGGGTACTGATTGGGGATGATCAGCCATGATCACATTGAATGGCGGTGCTGGCTCGAAGGGCCAAATGGCCTACTCCTGCACATATTGTCTATTGTTTATTCTCCAGCCCAGACAACGTTCTCAAACCTGCTCTGTATCTCTCGTCACGGTGGTTAGAACAGGTACACAGTGTTCAGTATGTGGCCTAACCAGCGTTTTACAGTCCCGGCATGATGCCCGATCGTGCATTGCATGCCATGGCTGACAAAGAGCCTCGTTATACCTTCTTAACCAAGTTGCCACTCCAGGGAAGGGAGTTAAGGGCCTGTCCGACTACCAGCTTCATATCAGTGCCGACAAAAGATTTTGAACGTTGCAAAATCCAGCAGCGACAATAAAAATGTTGTGACACTTGGAAAAACGCCGCGCGTTGTACGCCATCACGCCACGCCACCACCGCATCACGCCGCAACTTTTTCGGTGACCTGATACGTCAGTCAATGATGCCGGCCGTCGCCGAAAAAAATCGCCAAGTGGGACAGGTCCTACATTGACAGATTCATAGAGTTGTACAGCGTGGAAACAGGCCCTTCGGCCCCACTCACCATGCCAGCCAAGATAGTTAAACTATGCTCATCCCTTTTGTAAGTTCATACGTGATAGGAACAGAATAGACCATTCGGCCCATCAAGTCTACTCTGCCATTCAATCAAGGCTGATCTATCTCTCCCTCTCAACCCCATTCTCCTGCCTTCTCCCCATAACCCCAGATGCCCATACATATCAAGAATCTGTCTATCTCCACCTTGGTTTCCTCCCACACCCCAAACGTTGTAGGAAGGAACTGCAGATGCTGGTTTAAACCGTAGACAGATGCAAAATGCAGGAGTAACTCAGCGGGACAGGCAACATCGGCGAGACCAAGCGCAGGCTCAGCGACCATCTCGCGTTAACCTACCTGATCTCCTGGTTGCTCCACACTCTAACTCCCCCTCCCATTCCCAAACTGAACCTTTCTGTCCTGGGCCTCCTCCACTGTCAGAGTGAGGCCCTGTGTAAATTGGAGGAACAGCACCTCATATTTCGTTTGGGTTGTTTACACCACAGTGGTATGAACATTGCCTTCTCTAACTTCAAGTAGCCCTTGCTTTCCCTCTCTCTCCATCCCTCCCCCTTCCCAGTTCTTCTGACCGTCTCTGCCTACATTTTATCCCTGTTTGCTTTGTTGTCACCTTCTCCCAGCTAACAAAGATCTACGTCTGAAGAAGGGTTTCGGCCCGAAATGTCGCTTATTTCCTTTGCTCCATAGACGCTGCTGCCCCCGCTGAGTTTCTCCAGAATTTTTGTGTACCAAAGATCTATACATTTTCCTTGATCTCTATCCCCCTCTCCATCCCCCTATTTTCACACCTGACTCTTCCTTATCTATGTATCTCCCTCTCCCCTGCCATCAGTCTGAAGAAGGATCTCGACCCCAAACCCCACCCATTCCTTCTCTCCAGAGATGCTGCCTTGTCCCGCTGAGTTACACCAGCATTTTGTGTCTATCTTCCCAAAAAGTTGTGCTGGATTGTAGGTTAATTGGCCTCTGTAAGACGTGGATACGAAAATGGGATAACATGAAGCTAGAGGGATGAATGGTCGGCATGCACTCAATGGGTGGAAGGTCCTGTTTCCATGGTGTATCTTTTTCGATCAGACTTTCAGTCGCCACGAATTAATGGAGTGGACCACAGGAACTAGGTTGACCTGCCTGGCACTGGTACATGGGCTGAATTATTCTCATTGTGTGTCTGTGTGTGTGTGTGTGCGCATGGCTCCATGATAAGTGACGGCAGGGATAATTACGCCAGAAGGATTGATTGAACTTGATTGTAGCAATTGATGATGCCCCTGAGATCAGGAAGCTATCGTGCAATCTATGAGCTGGCCTGAGGTTAGTTCCATTATCAATGTCGCCCAGGGTTGCAGCCCAGACTACTTGTTGGAGTTCCTCTGACAGGCTCTAAGCTTGGGTGGGACGCAAAGTCTCCAGAGGTTTCCGTTCAGGTTTCCTAAGTGGGACAGGGGCATTATGCCCCTGTCCCACTTAGGAAACCTGCACAGAAACCTCTGGAGACTTTGCGCCCCACCCAAGGATTCCGTGCGGTTCCCGGAGGTTGCAGGTGGTTTGCCGGAGGTTGCAGGTAGTGGAAGCAGGTCGGGAGACTGACAAACACCTCCGGGAACCGCACGGAGACCTTGGGTGGGGCGCAAAGTCTCCAGAGATTTCCCTTCAGTGGGACATGGGGCATAACTGTCTAGGAGGAAACTTGCCGATGTTGCGGGAGTCCAGAACCAGGGGCCGCAGTTTGAGAATAAGGGGTGAGCCATTTAGAACGGAGATGAGGAAACACTTTTTCTCACAGAGAGTTGTGAGTCTGTGGAATTCTCTGCCTCAGAGGGCGGTGAAGGCAGGCTCTCTGGATACTTTCAAGAGAGAGCTAGGTAGGGCTCTTAAAGATAGCGTAGTCGGGGGATATGGGGAGAAGGCAGGAACGGGATACTGATTGGGGATGATCAGCCATGATCACATTGAATGGCGGTGCTGGCTCGAAGGGCCGAATGGCCTACTCCTGCACCTATTGTCTATTGTCTATTATCTTATGTCTGACAACATAAAGAGATGCTGGAGTAACTCGACGGGTCAGGCAACATCTCCGGAGAACATGAACAGATGACGTTGTGGGTCGAGATCCTTCTTCAGACTGATTGTAGGAGGTTGACTGTAGGTGACCTGTAGGTGTTTAAAAAACTCTCCCAGCTTTCTCCCCCCCCTTCCCCATCCCAACTGAATCAGTCTGAAGAAGACTCCTGGCCAGAAACGTCACATATCCTTCGAGCCTGCACCTCCATTCGATATGATCATGGCTGATCATCCAACTCAGTATCCCATCCCTGCCTTCTCTCCTTACCCCCTGATCCCTTTAGCCACCAGTGCCACATCTAACTCCCTCTTAAATATAGCCAATGAACTGGCCTCAAGTACCCTCTGTGGCAGAGAATTCCACAAATTCACCACTCTGTGTGTAAAAAATGATTTCCTCATCTCGGTTCTAAAAGATTTCCCTCTTATCCTTAAACTGTAACCCCTGGTTCTGGACTTCCCCAACATCGGGAGCAATCTTCCTGCATCTAGCCTGTCCAACCCCTTAAGAATTTTGTAAGTTTCTATAAGATCCCCCCTCAATCTTCTGAAATCCAACGTGTACAAGCCAAGACTTTCCTCATATGAAAGTCCTGACATCCCAGGAATCAGTCTGGTGAACCTTCTCTGTACTCCCTCTATGGCAAGAATGTCTTTCCTCAGATTAGGAGACCAAAACTGTACGCAATACGCCAGGTGTGGTCTCACCAAGGCCCTGTACAACTGCAGTAGAACCTCCCTGCTCCTATACTCAAATCCTTTTGCTATGAATGCTAACATACCATTCGCCTTCTTCACTGCCTGCTGCACCTGCATGCCTACTTTCAATGACTGGTGTACCATGACACCCAGGTCTCGTTGCATCTCCCCTTTTCCTAATCGGCCGCCATTCAGATAACAGTCTACTTTCCTGTTTTTGCCACCAAAGTGGATAACCTCACATTTATCCACATTATACTGCATCTGCCATGCCTTTGCCCACTCACCCAACCTATCCAAGTCACCTTGCAGCCTCCTAGCATCCTCCTCACAGCTAACACTGCCTCCCAGCTTCGTGTCATCCACAAACTTGGAGATGTTGCATTCAATTCCCTCATCCAGATCATTAATATATCAGATACAGCCTGACCCACTGAGTTACCCCAGAATGATCTAATAGAAGTGGATAAAATGATGAGCAGGATAGACAGGGGGACCTCATTGTAACGTTCAGAATAGTGAAAGGCTTGGCTAGAGTGGTTATGGAGAGGATGTTCCACCAGGACTAGAGGTCGCAGCCTCGGAATTAAAGAACGTTCCTTTAGGGAGGAGATGAGGAGAAATTTCTTTAGTCAGAGGGTGGTGAATCTGCGGAATTCTTTGCCACAGGAGGCCAAGTCAGTGGATATTTTGAAGGCAGAGATTGATAGATTCTTGATCAGTACGAATGTCAGAGATTAAGGGGAGAAGGCAGGAGAATGGGGCTGAGAGAGATAGATCAGCCATGATTGAATGGCGGAATAGACTCGATGGGCTGAATGGCCTAATTCTACTCCTATCACTTATGGCCTTATGACTTTATGAGATGTACAGGGTGCTTTTGGTAAACACAAGGTGGTGGGTGCCTGGAATACAAGGCCAGGAGACAGTGGTGGGGGCAGATACGACAGAGGCATTTAAGCAACTTTTGTGTAGGCCCATATATATATATATGCAGGTATATATACAGGGCATGGATGGATATGAGGTAGATAAGAGTTTGGTCTTGGCATCATGTTCGGCACAGACGTTGTGGGCCGAAGGACGTGTTGTTGTACTGTATAGATACGGCGTTGAAACAGGCCCTCCAGCCCACAGAGTCCGTGCCGACCAGCGATCCCCGCACACTAACACTACCCCACACACACACACGAGAGACAATTTACATTTACCCCAAGCCAATGAACCTACAAAAACCTGTCGTCTTTGGCGCGTGGGAGCGAAACCGAAGATCGCGGAGAAAACCCACGCAGGTCGCGGGGAGAACGTACAAACTCCAACCAGACGTCAGGATTGAACCCGGATCCTTGGCGCTGTGAGGCAACATATCTACCCCCGCGGCCACCCTGCCACCATGCACTGGTTCTATGTTCAATGTTCCATGCTCTATGTTCGTGCTATATACGTATTAACAGAAGCCAGAAGCAAACTAGGGAAGGGTTGAGAAAATGTCAGTGCAATTCTTCAGCAGACCCAACTGACTTGAGAGGCACTGTAACCGAAACTTGGAGGAAATGCTTAAAATTAAACACATTAACCGCCTTATAAATCTCCTTCTCCAATATTTTCTTTTCATGACCTCAGTCAGTAAGAATTAATGCATCTCGCAGGTTTTCTGTGCACTCTCAGTGCACTTGGAAAGGTGGTGTGGAAAGGACACGTGAGCTCTCCGGTATTCGGTAATTAGCTTGGGCCCGTCGAACAGGGAACCGACTGTTGATGGTGGCATTCCTAAAAATATGAAGGGGGAAACACCTGCGGGCGATTAAGTCCTAAATCATTCTATACTGGAGCAAAGGAAACCAAAATAGGCTGGTGGTTTCTCGTGCTAGAACTGCAGCAGGTTGAAATAATGGATGGGTGTTTTAGGTACAGCTGAACAAAGATGAGGGCTTTGCACGGTGGTGCTGCGGTAGAGTTGCTGTCTTACGGCACTTTAGCACGGTTTAGTTTAGAGATTCAGCGCGGAAACAGGCCCCCCCCCCCACCGCAACAACGGTGACCCCACGCACACTAACGCTATCCGGCACCCATTTTTACATTTACACCAAACCAGTTGACCTGCAAACCTGTACGTCTTTGGAGTGTGGGAAGGAAACTGAAGATCTCGTAGAGAACACACGCAGGTCACGGGGAGAACGTACAGACAGCACCCGTAGTCGGGATCGAACCCGGGTCTCCGGCGCTGCATTCGCTGTAAGGCAGCAACTCTACCGCTGCGCCACCGTGACCGCCCCTGCAGCGCTCACAGCGCCAGAGACCAGCGGGTTCGATCCCAGCTCAGTTCGGGAACTGCTCCATCCAAGACTGCAAGCAATTCCAGCGAATCGTGGACGCAGCCCAGACCATCACACAAACCGACCTCCCTTCAAATATTGATTCCATTTACACCTCACGCTGCCTCGGCAAGGCCAGCAGCATAATCACTGGCCCCCCTACAGCAAAATGCTGCACCAGAGATCCCTGGTTCGATCCCGACTACAGGTGCTGTCTGCACGGAGTTTGTACGTTCTCCCCGTGACCTGCGTGGGTTTTCTTCGAGATCTTCGGTTTCCTCCCGCACTCCAAAGACGTACATGTTTGTAGCTTAATTGGCTTGGTAAATGTAAAAATTGTCTGGTGCTGAGTGAGACTCTACCTAGAGATTTTCAGAGTACCCCTACATCCAGATCTAGATCTAGGACCACTGTATTTGGTAATAGGATGGTTCAGTTGCCAGATAACAGCTGGGATGAAACTGTCCCTGAATCTGGAGGTGTGCGTTTTCACACTTCTGTACCTCTTGCCTGACAGGAGAGGGGAGAAGAGGAGAGTGGCTACTCAATTGGGGGCTAAAGGGGTTGACAACACAACCCCGTGGTTCACCGGTGTCGAGAATTATCTTGGTGGATGTTTTATCTTCTATATGACAATAGACAATAGACAATAGATGCAGGGATAGGCCATTCGGCCCTTCGAGCTAGCCCTTGTGATCATGGCTGATCATCCAGTCAATGTGATCATGGCTGATCATCCCCAATCAGTACCCCGTTCCTGCCTTCTCCCCGTAATCCCCTGACTCCGCTATTTTTAAGAGCCCTATCCAGCTCTCTCTTGAAAGCATCCAGAGAACCTGCCTCCACCGCCCTCTGAGGCAGAGAATTCCACAGACTCACCACTCTCTGTGAGAAAATAGCTTCCTCATCTCCGTTCTAAATGGCTTACTCCTTATTCTTAAACTGTGTGGCCCCTGGTTCTGGACTCCCCCAACATCGGGAACATATTTCCTGCCTCCAGCGTGTCCAAGCCCTTAACAATCTTAAGGACCTATAGCCCTTAAAATAAGGATGAGGCTGGATAAGGATGGTAGATTCCTGTCCCCAGGGCATTGATGAGCCAGATGGGTTTTTACAACAGTTCTATCATTTTGCTGTTACTGAAATTAGATTATTTTTTTTAATTACAGATATGATGAATTCATGGCCAGCTGGCATTCATGTCGTTGGATTAATGGCCCAGATGTCGTTTCAGTAACTTTGCCGTCAATTTCCATACTGAATACCAAAAGGTGAACTGTGGGGTGGAAGTAACAGGGGCAGGGCATCAGAGATCGCTGGTTGGGTCAATTATCCTGAAACTTTCCCTCTCAAATGTCCGTCCAATTCAGTGCAGCGTAGGTTTACAAGGTTAATTCTGAGGAAGGACCAAATTCCAAATCTGAGGAAGGACATTATTGCCATAGAGAGAGTGCAGAGAAGGTTCACCAGACTGATTCCTGGGATGTCAGGACTGTCTTATGAAGAAAGACTGGATAGACTTGGTTTATACTCTCTAGAATTTAGGAGATTGAGAGGGGATCTTATAGAAACTTACAAAATTCTTAAGGGGTTGGACAGGCTAGATGCAGGAAGATTGTTCCCGATGTTGGGGAAGTCCAGGACAAGGGGTCACAGCTTAAGGATAAGGGGGAAATCCTTTAAAACCGAGATGAGAAGAACTTTTTTCACACAGAGAGTGGTGAATCTCTGGAACTCTCTGCCACAGAAAGTAGTTGAGGCCAGTTCATTGGCTATATTTAAGAGGGAGTTAGATGTGGCCCTTGTGGCTAAGGGGATCAGGGGGTATGGAGAGAAGGCAGGTACGGGATACTGAATTGGATGATCAGCCATGATCACATTGAATGGCGGTGCTGGCTCGAAGGGCCGAATGGCCTACTCCTGCACCTATTGTCTATTGTCTATTGTCTATTGTCTATTGACCTTCGAAGGAACTAAGAACTGACTGATTCCACCACTTCTGCAGGGTGAATTCCAGATCAACGATACAGAAAAAAATAGTTATATATATTAAATATATTAATATAAAAAAAGCCTATATATTAATATAGTTTAGTTTAGAGATAAGTTAAAGTGAGGTCGGGGGTAGTTCCCCCGCCACGGGTACCACGTAATCCCGTGCTACCCGCTCCATGGTCGGATAGTTGGCGACTAAACCGTCTCCCCCACCTGGTTTGCCAGGTGAGGAGGGGGCTGTGGACCCCCAGCAGGACAAAAAACAAGACCCATCAAAGGGCGGAAGAGCTCCTAGCGAGCCGACGGCCATCTACACTTCAGTAGAAGTTGCGATCGCTGTCGTACATGGCATCGTAATGCCCCTGTCCCACTTAGGAAACCTGAACGGAAACCTCTGGAGACTTTGCGCCCCACCCAAGGCTTCTGTGCAGTTCCCGGAGGTTCCCGGAGGTTTTTGTCAGTCTCCCTACCTTCTTCCACTACCTGCAACCTCCAGCAACCACCTGCAACCTCCGGGAACCGCACGGAAACCTTGGGTGGGGCGCAAAGTCTTCAGAGGTTTCCGTTCAGGTCTCCTAAGTGGGACAGGGGCATTAGGATAAAACACACGCACGCACCAAAATCCTAGACTTCCAGCGGCGGAAGTCCGCAGGAACTGGCGGACAGAGATGTGTGGTGCGTCCGTCACCGTTCCCGTCGGAAACCAGCGCCACCGCGTCGCTAATGTCTTCAACGATGATGATGATGGTTAGAGATACAGCGTGGAAACAGGCCCTTCGGCCCACCGAGTCCATGCCGACCAGCGAGCCCCGCTCACGAACACTATCCTACACACACTAGGGACTATTTACAATGAACCTACAGACCCGTACGTCTTTGGAGTGCGGGAGGAAAGTGGTAATCCCGGAGAAAAAACCCACGTCGGTCATAGGGAGGAAGTACAAACTCCGTACAGACAAGCACCCGTAGTCAGGTTCAAACCGGGTCTCTGGTGCTGTGAGGCAACAAGTCTATCGCTTGGCTAGAATTTCAAAATCTGTGTTCCCTGGTTGTTGAAGCAAATGTTAATGGACCCAGCGTCCGTGTCAGAGGTTATAGGGAGAAGGCAGGAGAATGGGGTTAGGAGGGAGAGATAGATCAGCCATGATTGAATGGCGGATTGGACTTGATGGGCAGAATGGCCTGATTCTACTCTTATACAAACATAGAAACTAGAAGCAGGAGTAGGCCATTCAGCCCTTCGAGCCTGCACCACTATTCAATATGATCATGGCTGATCGTCCAACTCAGTATCCTGTACCTGCCTTCTCTCCATACCCCCTGATCCCTTTAGCCACAAGGGCCACATCTAACTCCCTCTTAAATATAGCCAATGAACTGTGGCCTCAACTACCTTCTGTGGCAGAGAATTCCACAGATTCACCACTCTCTGTGTAAAAAATGATTTTCTCATCTCTGTCCTAAAAGACTTCCCCCTTATCCTTAAACTGTGACCCCCTTGTTCTGGACTTCCCCAACATCGGGAACAATCACTTATGACCCCTCGATTTACCCTGATGAACGCAAACACAATATTTGAATTTTTAACAAGTCTCTTTGCAATTTTTCTCCATTCTCAGGAGTAGAAAGTCAACGTCTCCAAGCTGGTCGTGCAGTCGATATCTGAATTAAACTCTGGGATTGATCCAAGGACCCACATGCCCTCATCATGAACATTCTCACTGTTGAAAAAACTAGTTAATGAGTGGTACAACATGGAAGCAGCGCCTTCGGCCCAACCCATCCTTGCCGTCCACACGGGCCGCGACCGTCGACTGCGCCGATCCTCGCCGCTCTCCGGGCAGGAACAGCGGTGCTGATTGTGGATGATCAACCATCATCACGATGAACGGTGGTGTTGGCTTGAAGGGCCGAATGGCCTACTCCTGCACCTATTGTCGATTGTGTGGGTCTCTGACGATGCCGGCTGCGTTTTTGAGGCAGCGATCCCTGTAGATCCCTTCGATGGTGGGGAGGTCGGTATCGCTTGATGGACCGGGCAGTGTTCACCACTTTTTAGAAACATAGAAACATAGAAATTAGATGCAGGAGTAGGCCATTCGGCCCTTCGAGCCTGCACCGCCATTCAATATGATCATGGCTGATCATCCAACTCAGTATCCCGTACCTGCCTTCTCTCCATACCCTCTGATCCGCTTGGCCACAAGGGCCACATCTAACTCCCTCTTAAATATAGCCAATGAACTGGCCTCAACTACCCTCTGTGGCAGAGAGTTCCAGAGATTCACCACTCTCTGTGTGAAAAAAGTTCTCCTCATCTCGGTTTTAAAGGATTTCCCCCTTATCCTTAAGCTGTGACCCCTTGTCCTGGACTCCCCCAACATCGAGAACAATCTTCCTGCATCTAGCCTGTCCAACCCCTTAAGAATTTTGTAAGTTTCTATAAGATCCCCTCTCAATCTCCTAAATTCTAGCGAGTATAAACCAAGTCTATCCAGTCTTTCTTCATAAGACAGTCCTGACATCCCAGGAATCAGTCTGGTGAACCTTCTCTGCACTCCCTCTATGGCAATAATGTCCTTCCTCAGATTTGGAGACCAAAACTGCATGCAATACTCCAGGTGTGGTCTCACCAAGACCCTGTACAACTGCAGTAGAACCTCCCTGCTCCTATACTCAAATCCTCTTGCTATGAAAGCCAACATACCATTCGCTTTCTTTACTGCCTGCTGCACCTGCATGCCTACCTTCAATGACTGGTGCACCATGACACCCAGGTCTCGCTGCATCTCCCCCTTTCCCAATCGGCCACCATTTAGATAATAATCTGCTTTCCCGTTTTTGCCACCAAAATGGATAACCTCACATTTATAGGAAATGTGCAATCTCCTTAGTTCGTGGGGGCGTTGGAGTTGCCGAACCAGGCCGTGATGTGACTTGGTCAATATGCTCAACACCGTAAACCTTGCCGAACCTCAAGCGAACGGGACGAGCCCAATATGCCAACATGGCCGGCATGGGCAAGGTGGGCCGAAGGGCCAGTTTCTGTGCAGTACAACTCCAAGACTCTGTGACTCTCGATATCTTTGAAACATCAAAGCATCAAGCAGGGAAGGGTACGGAGAAGATTTACAAGGATGTTGCCCTAGAGGGTGTGAGCTACAGGGAGCGGTTGAGCAGGCTGGGTCTCTATTCCTTGGAGCGCAGGAGGATGAGGGGTGATCTGATTGAGGTATTTAAAATCATTAATAGATCGGGTAGATGCACAGAGTCTCTTGCCCAGTGTAGGTGAATCGAGGACCAGAGGACATAGGGTTTAAATGAAGGGCGAAAAGATTTAATAGGAATCAGAGGGGTAACTTTTTCTCACAAGGGGTGGTGGGTGTATGGAACGAGCTGCCGGAGGAGGTAGTTGAGGCTGGGACTTGCAATGCTTAAGATATAGTTGTTCAAGAAGGAACTGCAGATGCTGGAAAATCGAAGGTAGACAAAATTGCTGGAGAAACTCAGCGGGTGCGGCAGCATCTATGGAGCGAAGGAAATAGGCAACGTTTCGTGCCGAAACGTTGCCTATTTCCTTCACTCCATAGATGCTGCCGCACCCGCTGAGTTTCTCCAGCAATTTTGCCTACCTTAAGATACAGTTGGACAGGTACATGGATATCCCAACATTTAAGGAACAGGTTTGGAGGTACATGGTCCAAACGCGGGCAGGTGGGACTAGTGTAAACATAGAAACATAGAAATTAGGTGCAGGAGTAGGCCATTTGGCCCTTCGAGCCTGCACCGCCATTCAATATGATCATGGCTGATCATCCAACTCAGTATCCCGTACCTGCCTTCTCTCCATACCCCCTGATCCCCTTAGCCACAAGGGCCACATCTAACTCCCTCTTAAATATAGCCAATGAACTGGCCTCAACTACCCTCTGTGGCAGAGAGTTCCAGAGATTCACCACTCTCTGTGTGAAAAAAGTTCTTCTCATCTCGGTTTTAAAGGATTTCCCCTTTATCCTTAAGCTGTGACCCCTTGTCCTGGACTTCCCTAACATCGGGAACAATCTTCCTGCATCTAGCCTGTCCAACCCCTTAAGAATTTTGTAAGTTTCTATAAGATCCCCTCTCAATCTTCTAGCTGGGACATGTTGGCCGGTGTGGGCAAGTTGGGCCGAAGGGTCTGTTTCCACGTTGTATCACTCTATGACTCTACGAATTAAATCAAACGAGGGTTACAAAATATGACGGCTTTGGTTTGAGGACCTGGAAAGGGCAGGGCTGGGACGGAGTGTTTCAGCACCATCCAACCAAATTAACAAAATAAGCAGACGGAAATTGGAGAGCACACGTCCTACCTGGCAGAGAGATCCCACCAACACTTGCCGAGTAATTTTGTTTCCTAATGTTTCATTTTTGGCGTAACCCACTGAGTTTTTTTTGGTTTTTTTTGCTGAGCTAACCTTTGCAAGGGATCGCGGAGATGTGCTCACCTCTCATCCCAGGCCCCATCCTCTGAGTGGACAAAGGAAATTTCAACACAAGGTTATCTTCCCCAGCTGGGCTGGGCAGAGATGTGAATCAGAGGGACAGAATGACAATTAGAACACAACCTACTCGTGCATGAAGGTCCGGTCCCAGTTGGGCGCTATTTGCGCGGCATTTGCGCGAGGCCGTTTACCCGTCACGACGCACGACGCACGACGCGACATCATTTACCCGTCACCCGCGCGTCGTGACGCACGCATGGCGTGCACTGCGCACGCATGGCGTGTGGTGAGATGTGATGGCGTACCCAGTGATGGCGATCGCGTGCGGCGCCCCAGGAGTTTGGGATTCACGAAATCTTCGCGCGACACCTGCATGACGCGCAAATGGCGCCCAAGTGGGACAGGCCCTTATGCCCCTGTCCCACTTAGGAAACCTCAACGGAAACTTCTGGAGACTTTGCGCCCCACCCAAGGTTTCCGTGCGGTTCCCGGAGGTTTTTGTCAGTCTCCCTACCTGCTTCCACTACCTGCAGCCTCCGGCAACCACCTGCAACCTCCGGGATCACTGATGCAGTCTGAAGAAGGGTTTCGGCCCGAAACGTCGCCTATTTCCTTTGCTCCATAGATGCTGCTGCACCCGCTGAGTTTCTCCAGCGATTTTGTGCACTGGCGTACGTTTGTTCCCTTGGGGCCCCGAAATACCAAACTCAAATAGTTTCAACTCCATTTTACCTGATGCAGATGCTGGTTTATACCGAGGATAGAAACAAAATGCTGGAGTAACGCAGGAAAAGAATAGGCAGCATTTCGGGTCGGAACCCTTCTCTGGACTTCAAAGTTCCAACCCTGAAACTTCACCTTTGCTCCTTCTCCAGAGATGCTGCCTGAACCGTTGAGTTACTCCAGCATTTTGTGTCGACATTTTACCTGCTGTTGACTTGTGGATTTTTTGCAAAATCTTTTAAATTCGTTTTTTTTGGAGTTAAGAAATAAAGAATTGGTTGCTAGTTTCATAAGATGCTGGACACAATAGAGTCCTAGAGTGATACAGCGTGGAAACAGGCCCTTCAGCCCAACTTGCCCACACCGACCAACATGCACCATCTACACTCGTCCCACCTGCCTGCGTTTGGTCCATATCCCTCTATACCTGTCCTATCCATGTACCTGTCTAACTGTTTCTTAAACGTTGCGGTGGTACCAGCCTCAACTACCTCCTCTGGCAGTTCGTTCCATACACCCACCACCTATTGTGTAAAATAGTTACCCCTTCACCTTCTTTCCCCTTCACCTTAAACCTTTGTCATCAGGTTATTGGTTCCTCTACTCTGGGCGTGAGACAAAGTTACCCCTCAGATTCCTATTAAACCGTTTCCCCTTCACCTTGAACCTATGTCCTCTGGTCCTCGATTTTCCTACTCTGGGCAAGAGACTGTGCATCTACCTGATCTATTCCTCTCATGATTCTGTAAGATCACCCCTCATCCTCCTGCTGCTCCAAGGAATAGAATCCCAGCCTGCTCAACCTCTCCCTATAGCTCACACCCTCTTGTCCCGGCAACATCCTCGTAAATCTTCCCTGCACCCTTTCCAGCTTGACAACATAATTCCTGTAACATGGCGTTTAAGAAGGAACTGCAGATGCTGGAAAATCGAAGGTACGCAAAAATGCTGGAGAAACTCAGCGGGTGCAGCAGCATCTATGGAGCGAAGGAAATAGGCAACGTTTCGGCACGAAACGTTGCCTATTTCCTTCGCTCCATAGATGCTGCTGCGCCCGCTGAGTTTCTCCAGCATTTTTGTGTACCTCCTGTAACATGGTGTCTAGAACTGAACCCAATACTCTAAACGTGGCCCTGCCAACATCTTATATAACTGCAACATGACCTCCCAACCTCTATACTCGACTTATACTCAACTTATAAGCTTAAACTTATGGTTTATTCTATGCCTTTTGCATATCTTTCATTCATTGGTTCTATATGTATCACCGTATATATAATCTCTCGTTTCCCTCTCCCCTGACTCTCCGTCTGAAGAAAGATCTCGATCTGAAACGTCGCCAATTCCTTTCCTCCAGAGATGCTGCCTGACCCGCTGAGTTACTCCAGCTTTTTGTGTCTATCTTCTACACAAAGTACTCTGACTGATGAAGGCCAATGTGCCATAAATATACCAGTTGATTGTTTGGTTGGACTATGTTACTGAGCTTTCTCTCTGCGTTAATTGCATTCAAGTTCCTGCTGCTTCCTGTGTTCCACTCCTAACTGATTGTCTAATGGAAGGAGCAAATGGCGTGAATTCCTGTGAGATTTCCTGTCGACCTGTTGATAGTTCCACCTAGTTTTAATGCGATACAACCACTTAATGGATCTGCCTGGGTGTCAGGAACTGCCTGTCCCATTTTTAGGCACTTGACCTATTACTCAGAAGCACTTGCTCACAAAGGGCTGGGAGGTTTACTCTATTCTACACATGCTATTTAGACCTTCAACTTCAGAGATACAGCGCGGAAACAGGCCCTATGGACCACCGAGTCCGCGCTGACCCGCCGATCACCCCGTACACTAGCACTATCCCACACACACATGGGACAATTTACAATGTTTTACCGAAGCCAATTAACCTAGAGACCTGCACGTCTTTGGAGTGTGGGAGGAAACCGGAGCACCCGGAGAAAACCCAAACTCTGTATGGACAGCACCCGTAGTCGGGATCGAACCTGGGTCTCTGGCGCTGTGAAGCAGCATCTCTACCATATAACCATATAACCAATAAAGACCTAACTTGTTCAACCTTTCTCTGTTGAACTTGTTCAACTTTCTCTTAGTTGTTGAAACCCAGGCAACATTCTAGTAAATCTCCTCTGTACTCTCTCTATTTTGTTGACATCCTTCCTATAATTGGGCGACCAGAATTGTACACCATACTCCAGATTTGGTCTCACCAATGCCTTGTACAATTTTAACATTTCATCCCAGCTTTTATACTCAATGCTCTGATTTATAAAGGCCAGCACACCAAAAGCTTTCTTTTTCCGCTGTGGTACCGCTGTGCCACCACGATGCTGAACGCAATCTTTGACTGATATAGAGTGATACAGCGTAAAAACTTGCCCACACCGACCAACATGTTCCATCCACACCAGTCCCACCTGCCTGCTTTTGGGGTGGGCAACCTTGTTCTGCATAGGGGCCGGGACGCACGTCCGTGAGCGGATGGCGGGCCACATCTATCACGTGTACACACGGACCCCGCCCTGGATGACAGGCATCAAATCACGTGTTCACAGAAGGTAGACAAAAAATGCTGGAGAAACTCAGCGAGTGAGGCAGCCTCATGCAATCCGTGCTTGTCTCACCCGCTGAGTTTCTCCAGCATTTTTTGTCCACCTTCGATTTTTCCAGCATCTGCAGTTCTTTCGTAAACGTGTTCACAGAAGGTGCGCGGCTGATGATTTTGGGTTACGGGCCGCATTCGGCCCGGGGGCCGCATTGGTTGCCGACCCCTGCTCTAAACCCTTCTGTCCGTGTACCTGTCTGAATGATGCGACACTACCTGCCTCAGTCTGGCGCTGCAAGGCAACAGCACTACCCGCTGCACCGTCGTGCCACCCATTTAATAAATAATAAAGTGACCATTATTATTTGTTCTCTGTTTCTAATCAAAACACCAACTGCATTGCATGGGGCAGTGGGGAATCTCAGAGCATTGCGTCCCACCCTGTTGGGTTCCAACACTGGCGATCCTCGGCAAAGGGACCCCAGGACTCCGCGATGTTGATGTAGCGTCTTAAGCAACTGTAACACGACCTCCCAACTGATGGCGATGATGGACCTGCAACGTCGCCTATTTCCTTCGCTCTACAGATGCTGCCTCACCCGCTGCGTTTCTCCAGTATTCTTGTCTGCCCTATGTTTGATCATGACCGTATTTCCAGAACAAGGGGTCACAGTTTAAGGATAAGGGGGAAATCTTTTAGGACCGAGATGAGAAACACATTTTTCATACAGAGAGTGGTGAATCTGTTGGAATTCTCTGCCACAGAAGGTAGTTGAGGCCACAGTTCATTGGCTATATTTAAGAGGGAGTTAGATGTGGCCCTTGTGGCTAAAGGGATCGGGGGGTATGGAGAGAAGGCAGGTACAGGATACTGAGTTGGATGATCAGCCATGATCATATTGGATGGCGGTGCAGGCTCGAAGGGCCAAATGGCCTACTCCTGCACCTATTGTCTATGTTTCTATGTTTCTATGAATGGCGGTGCTGACTCAAAGGGCCGAATGGCTTGCACCTGTTTTTTTCTATGTTTCCTGTGTCTCTGAGAAAGGACAGAGGAAAGAGGGGCATCAACCCAGCAGCCTGAACAAGCAAAGCTGTCCACGTTGCTCAGGAAGACTCTGCAAGCCAGAGGCGCCAAAAGCAACAAAAAAGAAAGTTGAATATCTTCGCCACTTTGACAAAACGTGCAAACAAAACACTTACAGCAGGAACATTAAAATTATTTTTCTTTCATGGGTGGCCGGTTTTGCTAATAGAGTTCTCTGGAGTTTCCTGTAACACAGCAAACAAATTTCACCATTATTATATTTCCTGGCTTTCTCTCAAGTTTATACACCACATCCATATACTGGGACTTCAGTTCTGCCCGGTAACAGATGGACATCACTCACTCTGCAATTAAGGGTCCCCTAACTCTTCCCTCTACAGCTGTGACAGTGGAATGAAGCCGCAGCTTAATGAAACGTGTCTTCCCTCGTGTGGCCCCATTTTGAATCATCCACGCCTGCAGCATATTGCCACAGCTACTTACAATGGCGGCACAGCGGTAGAGTTGCTGCCTCACAGCGCCCGAGACCCGGGTTCGATCCTGGCTACCGTCGCTGTCTGTACGGAGTTTGTTCCTTCTCCCCGTGACCTGCGTGGGTTTTCTCCGAGATCTTCGGTTTCCTTCCATGTCCCAAAGATGCAGAGGTTTGTAGATTGAGAAAGAACTGCAGATGCTGGAAAAATCGAAGGTAGACAAAAATGCTGGAGGAACTCAGCGGGTGAGACAGCATCTACGGAGAGAAAGAATAGGTGACGTTTCGGGTCGAGATGTCTGAAGAAGGGTCTCGTCCCGAAACGTCGCCTATTCCTTCTCTCCATAGATGCTGCCTCACCCGCTGAGTTCCTCCAGCATTTTTGTCTACCTTAGGTTTGTAGATTAATTGGCTTGGTGTAAATGTAAAATTGTCCCTAGTGTGTGTAGGGTTATGTTAATGCGCGGGAATGGCTGGTCGGTGCAGACTCGGTGGGCCGAGGGACCTGTTTCCGCGCTGTATATCTCTAAACTAAACTAACCTCAATAAACGAAACTAGTAGAGCAGACACAAAATGCTGGAGTAACTCAGCGGGACAGGCAGCGTTTCGTAGTCTAGTACCTGAGGCCATATTCACGGAATAAAAGGACATACCTTTAGAAAGAGGAGGAACTTCTTTAGTGAGAGGGTGGTGAATCTGTGGAATTCTTTGCCACAGTAGGCAGTGGAGGCCACATCAAAGGATATTTTGAAGGTGGAGATTGATAGATTCTTAATTAATATACGGGGAGAAGGCAGGAGAATGGGGTTGAGAGGGAAAGACAATCTGCCATGATTGAATGACGGAATAGACTTGATGGGCCGAATGGCCTAATTCTGCTCGTACATATTATGAGTTTATAATCTCCTCCGCCTGCATGCAACCCATTTCCCCCCATTCCCTGTATATCCACGTGCTTATCTAAAAGCCTCCAGTTCAAATTCCATTTGGAATATTTTGGAGGACCAAGAAACCAAGAACCACAAAATGCCACTATTATATCTTCCTCCGCCACCACCCCCGACAACACTCACCACTCTCTGTGTAGAAACGTTGCATCTCCTCTAAACCTTGCCTCTCTTACCTAAAAACTCCTCATTGTGTCACACAGACCAACCTCCCTTCCACTGACTCCATCTGCACCTCACGCTGCCTCGGCAAGGCCAGCGGCATCATCAAGGACCAGTCCCACCCCGGTCACTCCCTCTTCTCCCCTCTCCCATCGGCCAAGAGCTACAGAAGTGTGAAAACATACACCTCCCAATTCAGGAACAGTTTCTTCCCAGCTGTTATCAGGCAACCGAACTTTCCACCACCAACTAGTAGAGAGCGGTCCTAAGCTACTATCTACCTCATTGGAGATCCTCAGACTACCTTTAATTGGACTTTACTGGACTTTGTCTTGCGCTAAGCATCATGTATCTGTACACTGTGGATGGCTCGATTGTAATCATGTATAGTCTTTCTGGTCACCAGTTACCCCAGCACACATGACAATAAATTAAACTAAACTTCAAACGTTCCTCTTTAGTCTTTGATATTCACAAGATCCCAAGTTCACCAGTTACCGGAGTAGAATTAGGCCATTCGGCCAATCGAGTCTACTCCGCCATTCAATCATGACTGATCTCTGCCTCCTAATCCCATTTTTCTGCCTTCTCCCCATAACCCTTGACATCCATTCACATCAAGAATTTGTCTATCTCTTATCTTAGAAATATCCGCTGACTTGGCCTCCACAGCCCTCCGTGGCGATGAGTTCCACAGATTAACTACCCTCTGACTAAAGAAGTTCCTCCTCACCTCCTTAATAAAAGAGCGCCCTTTAATTCTGAGGCTATGACCTCTGGTCCTAGTGGAAACATCCTTTCCACATCCACTCTATCTATGCCTTTTATTATTCTGTACGTTTCAATGAAGGCTCCCCTCATCCTTCTAAACTCCAGCGAGTACAGGCCCAGTGCCGTCAAATGCTCATCATATGCTAATCCGCTCATTCCTGGGATCATTCTTGTAAACCTCCTCTGGACCCTCTCCAGAGCCAGCACATCCTTCCTCAGATATGGGGCCCAAATTTGCTCACAGTACTCCAAATGTGGCCTGACCAGCGCCTTATAGAGCCTCAGCATTACATCCATGTAATAACCATATAACCATATAACAATTACAGCACGGAAACAGGCCATCTCGACCCTTCTAGTCCGTGCCGAACACATATTCTCCCCTAGTCCCATATACCTGCGCTCAGACCATAACCTTCCATTCCCTTCCCGTCCGTATAACTATCCAATTTATTTTTAAATGATATAAACGAACCTGCCTCCACCACCTTCACTGGAAGCTCATTCCACACAGCCACCACTCTCTGAGTAAAGAATCCCAGTTTATATATTCCAGTCCTCTTGATATAAATGCTATTCTCTGGCACTGAAAGCGCTCTAAAGGGCCTGTCCCACTTTCACGACCTAATTCACGACCTCTTTGAACTCGTGGACATTTTTTATCATGCTAAAAAAAACGCCCCGACCTGCTTGATGCCACGAGTACCTATGACTGGCATCACGGCCCGCTACGACCTACCTACGACCTTGTGACGATCGTGCTGCGAGTACGAGTCAAGGGCAAACTCGGCAGAGGTCGTGAATTAGGTTGTGAAAGTGGGACGGGCCCTTAAGGCAGCAACCCCACGGCTGTGTCACCGTGTCGCCAATAACCTACAGAAGGGAATGAGAGCGTCATAGTTCACCCCATTCTTCTTCCTCGTGTCCGATCATCTTCTATACCACGTCTTCCCAGTGGTTGGTGAAGGCGGGCGCAGCGGCATTTGGTTCGGCCAGGTCATCTTCGGTATATTGTGGAGCTTGGCAACATCTCATGATGTGTTCCATGGTTTGGGATTTGCCACACACACACACACACACACACACACACACACACACACACACACACACACACACACACACACACACACACACACACACACACACACACACACACACACACACACACACACACACACACATACATCGGACGTTGGTATTTTCCATTTCTTCATGGTCACCTTGCAGCGTCCTTCGCTGACCCGCAGGCGGCTCAGTGTTTTTCAGACACTGTGACTGTCATTGGCGGTCGGTGGTTGCACAGTTGGCCACTTCAGTCAGTCACTGTAGTGCAGTTTCTATTATCTAAATGGTGGCCGATTAGGAATAGGGGAGATGCAACGAGACCTGGGTGTCAGGGTACACCAGTCATTGAAAGTAGGCACGCAGGTGCAGCAGGCAGTGAAGAAAGCGAATGGTATGTTAGCATTCATAGCAAAAGGATTTCAGTATAGGAGCAGGGAGGTTCTACTGCAGTTGTACAGGGTCTTGGTGAGACCGCACCTGGAGTATTGCGTACAATTTTGGTCTCGTAATCTGAGGAAAGACATTCTTGCCATAGAGGGAGTACAGAGAAGATTCACCAGACTGATTCCTGGGATGTCAGGACTTTCATATGAAGAAAGACTGGATAGACTCGGCTTGTACTCGCTAGAATTTAGAAGATTGAGGGGGGATCGTATAGAAACTTACAAAATTCATAAGGGGTTGGACAGGCTAGATGCAGGAAGATTGTTCCCGATGTTGGGGAAGTCCAGAACAAGGGGTCACAGTTTAAGGATAAGGGAGAAATCTTTTAGGACCGAGATGAGGAAAACATTTTTCACACAGAGAGAGGTGAATCTCTGGAATTCTCTGCCACAGAAGGTAGTTGAGGCCAGTTCATTGGCTAAGTTTAAGAGGGAGTTAGATGTGGCCCTTGTGGCTAAAGGGATCAGGGGGTATGGAGAGAAGGCAGGTACAGGATACTGAGTTGGATGATCAGCCATGATCATATTGAAAGGCGGTGCAGGCTCGAAGGGCCGAATGGCCTCCTCCTGCACCTATTGTCTATGTTTCTATGTTTATGTTTCTGTCGTCAACATTGCCCGGATGCACCACGTGGAGGCTTCTGCTCGCATCCTAGTCCACCCCATAGCACGCAACAACAAAGCCTTTCACGGTGCCTCGCTACACGTGACAATAATTAATGCAAACCTATGTGCATCCACTCCCTGGGCTTTGAGCTTGTTATTCACTGCACTTCGTCCAAGGGTGTGACGCTTCTACGGAATAGTGTGAGATTTCCAAGTTCAGCAAAGGGTTTTCCAAACAGTCTTCCAAAAAGATTGCACCTCCCTCTACATGTGAAATAATACGCCGGCAGAACTTACACCTGGAACTGTTTGAAACATGTGTGTGGCAGTTATTGAAGCTGAATTTCTGGATCGGAATATTGGGTCGACCGAAATATCAGCACTGTGCTTTGAGAAGTTTCCTAAATGCCAAACAATCTTAGTTTCTGAACCTTCTGAGTTTGCAGTCGGCAGGGCAGTACTCTGCGTATTTGGTTTTGGTTTCGTTCAGAACCGCAGTGTAGAAACAGGCCCTTCAGCCCATCGAGTCCACACTGACCAGTGATTCACAGAAACATAGAAAATAGGTGCAGGAGGAGGACATTTGGCATTTCGAACCTGCACCGCCATTCATTGTGATCATGGCTGATCATCCGCAATCAGTAACCCGTGCCTGCCTTCTCCCCATATCCATTGATTCTGCTAGCCCCTAGAGCTCGATCTAACTCTCTGGGCGAAAACGTTTTTTCTCATCTCAGTCTTATAGAAACATATAAAATTATAAAAAGGACTGGACAAGCTAGATGCAGGAAAAATGTTCCTGAGGTACACAAAATTGCTGGAGAAACTCAGCGGGTGCAGCAGCATCTATGGAGCGAAGGAAATAGGCGACGTTTCGGGCCCGAAACGTTGCCTATTTCCTTCGCTCCATAGATGCTGCTGCACCCGCTGAGTTTCTCCAGCAATTTTGTGTACTTTTGATCTTCCAGCATCTGCAGTTCCTTCTTGAACAAAATGTTCCTAATGTTGGGCGAGTCCAGAACCAGGGGCCACACAGTCTTAGAATAAAGGGGAGGCCATTTAAGACTGAGGTGAGATAAAACTTTTTCACCCAGACAGTTGTGAATTTGTGGATTCCCTGCCACAGAGGGCAGTGGAGGCCAAATCACTGGATGGATTTAAGAGAGAGTTAGATAGAGCTCTAGGGGCTAGTGTAGTCAAGGGATATGGGGAGAAGGCAGGCACGGGTTACTGATTGGGGACGATCAGCCATGATCACAATGAATGGCGGTGCTGGCTCGAAGGGCCGAATGGCCTCCTCCTGCACCTGTTTTCTATGCTTCTATTTTCTATGCTTCTGTACAAAGGCAACGGATAAAAAGACAAAAAGTGTGATATGACGATGGACGTTGTGCGAATTGTGAAGTTAGAAGAAGGAATATAGGTGGGAGGTGACAAGGGGAGGGGGAAGGGGGGAGATGCATTGGAATCCTGGTGGGACAAAGGGAAGTGAGATTAGTTTAGCTTAGTTTAGTTTTGAGGTACAGCGCGGAAACAGTGTACTGAGTCCTCACTGCCCAGCGATCCCCGCACATTAACACATGCCTACACACACTAGGGACAATTCACACTCATACCAAGCATACAAGCCCAAGCCAAGTAACCTACAAACCTGCACCTGTCTTCGGAGTGTGGGAGGAAACCAAAGATTTCAGAGGGGTGGGGAGATTGCAACCTTCTTCACGTGGACCGCCCTGTTTCGACGAATGCAATCGACCTGGCGTGCACAATCAAATAAGATCAAATAGAACAAGTTGTCCTACGCAGCGGCGGTGGAAAGCATCTTGTCCGGGAACATTACCATCTGGTTTGGGAATTGCTCTGCCAAGGACAAGAAGGCTCTGCAGAGAGTAGTGCGTTCAGCCTAACGCACTATGGGAACTTCACTCATCCCCCTGCAGGAACTATACAACAGGAGGTGCAACTCCAGAGCAAATAAAATCATGGGAGACCCCTTCCAACCCTGCAACGGACTGTTCCAGCTGCTACGGTCAGGCAAACGCCTCCGTTGCCATGCGGTGAGAACGGAGAGGTTGAGAAGGAGTTTCTTCCCAGAGGCAATTCGGACTGTAAACGCCTATCTCACCAGGGACTAACTCTACAGAACGTTTTTCCTTCCATTATTTATTATGTAAAGGAATATGTGTGTTATGATTGTGTTTATAATTTGTTTGGTTGTTTTGTTGTTTGTCTTTTGCACAAAAGTCCGCGAGCATTGCCACTTTCATTTCACTGCACATCTCGTATGTGTATGTGACAAATAAACTTGACTTGACTTGACTTGACTTGAACTTTAGTCTGTGCACGCCACACGCAAGAAGAAGAAGAAGAAGATTTCAGAGAAAGCCCACGCAGGTCACGGGGAGAACGTGCTAACTCCGTAGAGACAGCACCCGTAGTCGGGACCGAACCCGGGTCTCCGGCGCCGCAAGGCAGCAACTCTACCGCTGCGCCACCGTGACTGTGGAAGGAAGGAAGGAAAGGAAACAAAAGCGGAGAGTCGTGAGTGGGTTAGTTATGTAAAATCGGAGACCGCCATGATTCATATTGTTATGTTATAAGCTGCCCAAGCGGAATATGAAGAGCTGTTGCTCCAGTTTGCGCTTGGCTTCACTCTGGCGACCTGAATTATTTTATTTCAGTGCATACATAGCTCACTGTCACCTCTCATCTTCGCGCAGTGCGGAACAGCAAAAACAGAACCTTACACAAGGGGTCAGGTGCAGTCCACAGCCCTATGGCGAGTATGTTGAATGTTTGTAATGATGCTGCCTCGCTGCGCTGGAGACCCGGGTTCGATCCTGACTGCGGGTGCTGTCTGCACGGGGTTCACATGCCCACCCCATGACCGCGTGCGTGGGTCTCCTCCTGGTGCTCCGGTTTCTCACCACATCCCAAAAGACGTGCTCAATTGATTAGGTAGACATAAATGCTGGAGAAACTCAGCGGGTGAGGCAGCATCTATGGAGCGAAGGAAATAGGCAACGTTTCGGGCTGGCCCGAAACGTTGCTATTTCCTTCGCTCCATAGATGCTGCCTCACCCGCTGAGTTTCTCCAGCATTTTTGTCTACCTTCGATTTTCCAGCATTTGCAGTTCCTTCTTAAACATGCGTAATTGGATTCTGTTTAATTACCTCTGTTTAATTCCTCCTCTATGTCTACAAAGCCCTTAACGAGCTTGCCCCACCTACAACAAAAGTCTGCTCACCCACCACACCATCTCCAGGTCCCTCAGATCGGCCGACTTGGGGTTATTGAACACCCCGCGGTCTAGGCATAAGCTCAGGGGCGACCGTGCCTTTGCGGTTGCAGCTCCTAGACTGTGGAACGGCAGCATCCCCCTTCCCATCAGAACTGCCCCCTCCATCGACTCTAATAATAATAATAATAATAATAATAATAATAATTTTATTTATAGAGCAATTTAAAAACAATCATAGTTGCAACAAAGTGCTGTACATCACTAATCATTGACAAAAAATTTAATACACACCAAAAATAACAAGCAAAAGAAATAGTAGGAAAAGACATGTGAAATAAAGAAACATCAAAAACACCACAAACAGAAGCAAAGTCTCGGGCATGGTCAAAAGCCAGGGAGTACAAATGTGTTTTAACACTGGATTTGAAGATGGACAGTGAGGGGGCCTGTCTGATGTGCAACGGCAGGGTGTTCCAGAGTGCCGGAGCAGCAACAGAGAAGGCTCTATTCCCTCTGAGCCTCCGACTAGACCTCGGTACCTCCAGGAGCAGCTGACCAGCTGACCTGAGGGACCGGGCAGGAGCGTATTGGTGGAGCAGCTCAGAGAGGTAAGGCGGGGCAAGCCCATTCAGAGATTTAAAAACAAATAACAGTATCTTCAAACTCGAAAGTGCACCGGGAGCCAGTGGAGGGAGGCCAGAATTGGCGATATGTGCTCCCTCTTTCGAGTCCCTGTTAAAACTCATCTTTACTCTCAAGCCTTTCTTGGCGTCCTCTGAGGGAGGGCTATATGTACGTAGTGATGTATGTACTTAATCTGTGAACCACTGTTGTATAACGTTAGTACCTCCACCAATGTAAAGCACATTGGTCAACGAGAGTTGTTTTTTAATTGTGCTATAGAAATAAAAGTGACTTGACGAGAGTGGATGAGAAAGTGGGATAGCATAACTGTAGAGCTAGCGTGTAACGGTTGATCAACGGTGGGCGTGCACTCAGCGGGCCGAAGGTCCCGTTTCCACGCCGTGCCTCTCAAGAAACTCTAATCACAGCAGTATCTCATGCAATTCCGCAAACAGATGAGATCGATCAGGATTGATCGCGGGGAAAACCCACGCAGGTCACGTGGGGGAACGTGCAAACTCCGTGCAGACAGCACCCGGAGCACCCTCGGCGGCTCGGCCGGCCGCGGGCCCAGTGGACGACAACGTCGGGAGCTCGCAGGTCCCAGGTTGGTGACCGGTTTTCTGGAGCTCCCGTCCCGCAACAACAGCTTCGTCCGCTGGACTGGAGGGCTGCAGCTTCGGCAGCTTCGGCCGGCCCCGGGCCGCAGAGATTGAACCAGCTCGTTCGCGGAGCTCGGATGCTGCCGCTGGACTTACCATCACCCAGCGGGGTCCCTACATCGAAAGCTGGATCGCCTCAACACAGAGGGAGACGAGGAGGGAAGAGACAAGGACTTTAAGACTTTTGCCTTCCATCACAGTGAGGAAGTGCCTGGTGAACTCACTGTGGTGGATGTTAAATGTGTGTTTTTTAACATGGTTAAAAAAAACTGTGTTAAGTGTGTGTTTTGTTATTTCATTCTATGATATGACTGCAAGGTACACAATTTACTTCAGACTGAAATATCTGAATGACAATAAAGGATACTTTACTTTACCCTTAGTCAGGGTCGAACCCGGCTCTCTGGCGCTGTAACGCAGTAGCTTAATGCCCCTGTCCCACTTAGGAAGCCTGAACGGAAACCTCTGGAGACTTTGTGCCCCACCCAAGGTTTCCGTGCGGTTCCCGGAGGTTTTTGTCAGTCTCCCCACCTGCTTCCACTACCTGCAACCTCCGGCAACCACCTGCAACCTCCGGGAACCGCACGGAAACCTTGTGTGGGGCGCAAAGTCTCCAGAGGTTTCCGTTCAGGTTTCCTAAGTGGGACAGGGGCATAACCACTATACCACCTTGCCTCCCACAAAAAACACATTTCTATGAGACTTTTCTTTGAAACCCTTTTTTTTTCAAATATTTCGTCTTTGGAATTCTAATAGTTAAAAAAAATAGAATTTCCTTATATGGGGATGCTTTTTGGTGCACTTATACATCCAATGTTTAAAACTAATAAAAACAAACTCTTATCTATTTCATACAAATCATTTTAAGAGAAAAGGAGCAGTTGCTTCCTCTTGGCTGATGAAGGCTGAAGGTGGAAATGGGGGAGGAAGTCACGCTATGGCCAGACGTTGACACACAGGGATCCAGCTGTTGCTCTGCATCCCCCACCCAAAAAATCATTGCCTATTCTTTTCCAGATGTTGACTAGCCCACCGAGAATCCACTGCATAGGAGCAAAGTACTGCAGATGCTGGTTTATACCCCCAGACTATCCTTGATCAGACTTTAAAGGGCCTGTCCCACGAGCATTTGAAAATTGCCCAACGCATCGCCGGTTCCTCGCTCCCCTCCATTGAGTCTGTCCAAAGCAAGCGTTGTCTGCGGAGGGCGCTCAGCATCGCCAAGGACTGCTCTCACCCCAACCATGGACTGTTTACCCTCCTACCATCCGGGAGGCGCTACAGGTCTCTCCGTTGCCGGACCAGCAGGTCCAGGAACAGCTTCTCCCCTGCGGTTGTCACTCTACTCAACAATGTACCCCGGTGACTGCCAATCACCCCCCCCCCCGGACACTCCTCCCACAGGAAAAACACTATGTCTGTATATATGCTAATGTAAATATTTATTCAAATCATATGCTATGTCGCTCTTCCAGGGAGATGCTAAATGCATTTCGTTGTCTCTGTACTGTACACTGACAATGACAATTAAAGTTGAATCTGAATCTGAATCTGTATCTGAATCTGAATCTGAATCTGATGCGATTGCAAGCGGCAAGCGCGACCTAACGTGGTCGCTTGAGCCGTACGGCCTCGCGGGGCCGGTCCCATTTCGATCGCCGGAGCCGTATAGAGTTGTGCGGAGCTGGTTCCGACATTGCGCGGGGCTCCTGAAAAACACACTGTTCAAGAATTCCATGCCGCCGTACGTCTGGCGCGAACTTCCCGCGGACTTCGCTCGAACTTCACGTCACTCACTCGACTTCCGCGCGGCCCCTGCTTCTGGTTTGGTCGCGCTCGCCACATGCAGTTTGCATACTGGTGGGACCGGCCCTGTACGGGGACCACTCGACCTCCTTATATGTTTCAATGAGATCTCCTCTCATCCTTCTAGACTCCAGAGTGTACAAGCCCAGCTGCACCATTCTCTCAGCATATGACAGTCCCGCCATCCCGGGAATTAACCTTGTAAACCTACGCTGGACTCCCTCAATAGCAAGAATGTCCTTCCTCAAATTAGGGGACCAAAACTGCACACAATACTCCAGGTGTGGTCTCACTAGGGCTCTGTGCAACTGCAGAAGGAGCTCTTTGCTCCGATATTCGATTCCTCTTGTTATAAAGGCCCGGGACTAATTGAAAAAGAAGACGGCTCTGGGCCGGATGATTTCGAGTTATGGGCCTGATTCGGCCCGTGGGCCATAAGTTGCCGACCCCTGCACTAAACGTTATTCCCTTATCATGCATCTGCACACTGTAAATGGCTCGATTGTAATCACGTGTCGTCTTTCCGCTGACTGGTTAGCGCGCAATGAAAGCTTTTCACCCCACCTCGGTACACGTGACAATAAACTGAACTGTCCAGAGGTAGACAAAAATATGCAGATGTAACTTAGAGGGGTCAGGCAGCATCTTTGGAGAAACAAGATGGGTGATGTTTCAGATGGGAACCCTTCTTCACACTGGCCAACATGTGGAACCAAAGAACTGCAGATGCTGGTTTATACCCAAGACAGGCAAAAAGTGCTGGAGTAACTTAGCAGGTCAAGGCAGCGCCTCTGGAGAAAAAAAACGGGTGACGTTTCGGATGGGAACCTTTCTCCAGACTGGCCACAATGTAGAAACTGCAGATGCTGGTACATGTGAACTATAAATTGAAGTGAAATGAAGGACATCATTTTTTTGTTATAGAGACCAGAACTGTACATCATGTACATCATGCTCCAGGTGCAGTCACAACAAGGGCCAATATAATGGCTGTAAGACATCTTTAACCACTGTACTGAACTGCAGCTAAAGTACAAGATCAACTCCAATGTGTTGCCTTTCTGTGGCTGGTTTCAACACCACAGTTTACATTTGCACCTGAAAAGGAAGTAAAACATTAAAAGGAACTTCAACAAAAACTTTCAAACTATATTTGACACTAACTAGGGCTGCACAGTGGCGCAGTGGTAGAGTTGCCTAACAGCACCAGCGATCCGGGTTTGATCCTGACTGCGGGTGCTATCTGTATGGAGTTTGTACCTTATTCTGTGACTCCAAAGACATGCAGGTTTGCAGGTCATTTGGCTTCTGTAAATTCTCTCCAGTGTATAGGATTGAACTAGTGTTCGATCACATATAATCACATATAAAGATTGTTAAGGGCTTGGACACGGTAGAGGCAGGAAACATGTTCCCGATGTTGGGGGAGTCCAGAACCAGGGAGCACAGTTTAAGAATAAGGGATAAGCCATTTAGAACGGAGACGAGGAAAACTTTTTCTCACAGAGAGTGGTGAGTCTGTGGAATTCTCTGCCTCAGAGGGCGGTGGAGGCCGGTTCTCTGGATGCTCTCAAGAGAGAGGTAGATAGGGCTCTTAAAAATAGCGGAGTCAGGGGATATGGGGAGAGGGCAGGAAACGGGGTACTGATTGTGGATGTTCAGCCATGATCACATTGAATGGCGGTGCTGGCCCGAAGGGCCGAATGGCCTACTCTTAGAATAGAATGCAATTTACCTAGGTTTGAACGAAATATAATTTCTACAGTTTTTGCTCTTGCACCTATTGTCTATTGTTTATTGTCTATTGTCTATTGTCTAGTGCTAGTGGTTCCCAACCCATGGCTTCCTTGGGTTCTTTAATTTTTCTGTGGCCCCCGCTGACATTATTAGTGGAAACAAAGTGGCCCCCTTCATTGAACCTGTGGCCCCCTAAATCCCCAATATTTTCTGTGGCCCCCCTGATATTTGCCATGATCGCCCCAGGTTGGGAATCACTGGCCTAGTATATGGGCGATTGTTGGTCAAGGGCCTGTTCCCACGCTGTATCTCAAAACGACACTAAACCAAACTTGGCCGCTATTTACTGTTTATGGAGTATCTCCAGGAAAGGGAAAGACACAGAGAAGGTAGGTTGAAGAAGGAGTTTCGTTCTGATGGCACGGAGGCCTAAAGTGGAGTTACAGAAACTCGGGAGCGATCAAGAAGGTGGGATGAAGTCTAGGAAAGTCAAGTTATACGGCACGGTGGAGCAACGGTAGAGTTGCTGCCTTACAGCGCTTGCGGGTTCGATCCCGACTACGGGTGCTGTCTGCACGGAGTTTGTACGCTCTCCCCGTGACCTGCGTGGGTTTTTGTTCCGAGATTTTCGGTATCCTCGTCCACACTCCAAAGACATACAGGTTTGCGGGTAAATTGGCTTGGTGTAGGTGTAAATTGTCCCTGGCGTGTGTGGGATAGTGTTAGTGTGCGGGGGCCGCTGGTCGGTGCGAACTCGGTGGGGCCGAAGGGCCTGTTTCCGTGCCGTATCTCCAAACTAAACTAAACTCCACTAAAAGTCAAGCCTATATTCATCTGTACATGTACAGCGGTGAAGACCGCATGAAAACCTGGCTTGCAGCAGCAACACCGACACACATAGACGAAGGTAGACAGAAATGCTGGAGAAACTCAGCGGGCGAGGCAGCATCTATGGAGCGAAGGAAATAGGTGACGTTTCGGGTCGAGACCCTTCTTCAGACACATAGACAATACACAAAACATGAATTATCCATAAATGTTACTTTACGTTGCAGGAGTTCAGAAATGGTGGAGGGCTATGTATAAATGTGGATGGAGTGATCAGAGGAGGCGAGAGGTGAGTGCGATTGGAAACAGGGATGAGAGATTGTAATTGGAAACATAGAAACATAGAAACATAGAAAATAGGTGCAGGAGTAGGCCATTCGGCCCTTCGAGCCTGCACCGCCATTCAATATGATCATGGCTGATCATCCAACTCAGTATCCCTTACTTGCCTTCTCTCCATACCCCCTGATCCCTTTAGCCACAAGGGCCACATCTAACTCCCTCTTAAACTTAGCCAATGAACTGGCCTCAACTACCTTCTGTGGCAGAGAATTCCACAGATTCACCACTCTCTGTGTGAAAAATGTTTGTCTCATCTCTAGACCTAAAAGATTTCCCCTTATCCTTAAACTGTGACCCCTTGTTCTGGACTTCCCCAACATCGGGAATAATCTTCCTGCATCTAGCCTGTCCATCCCCTTAAGAATTTTGTAAGTTTCTCTAAGATCCCCCCTCAATCTTCTAAATTCTAGCGAGTACAAGCCGAATCTATCCAGTCTTTCTTCGTATGAAAGTCCTGCCATCCCGGGAATCAGTCTGGTGAATTCTGGTGAAGTCTGGTGACACAAACGATGAGCTTAGATTAGGAAGTAAGTAAGTTTAAGTTTATTGGCCAAGTATTCACATACAAGGAATTTGCCTTGGTGCTCCGCCCCACAAGTGACAACATGACAATACAGTGACAGTTACGAATGACACATAAAAAACACTAAACATTCATAATAAGACACCGTTGATGAGTATCTTTCTTGTAAAAGTAATCTTTGTCGGGTTTTCGCAGACGACACAAACGAACAAACACATACAAAACTGCAAGGGGCAGTACATCGTGTCAGCCATTGGCAGCGCCAGCAGCAGCTACACAGCAAACAGCTACACTGCAAACAACTACAACACAAGCAGCTACCCAATAGCCTTGATTAACATCGCTGAAGGACTGGGAACATGTTTCCGCAGAGACGTGAAAAATATTGTTTAATTACTTTCTCCTTATGACCTTAATGTGAAGCCTTCTTGGACATTAATGGGAAAATAATATGTTTGGAGGCAGTAATTCAACGCTGCGTGGGCTGGGCTTTACTTTCTAGAAGGTTCCCTGAGGTGTCATCTCCGATGTCAGGTCACATCTTCTTTCTCCGGTGAAGTAACGTGGGAATTGTCTGGAAACAATGATCAGCGCTGGGAGACAGCGAGGAATTAAGTCATGTGTTGCTGGGTGTTAATTTTCTCATCCACCACGCAGGTGCCATAATATTGCATTTCCTCCCAGCTGTTCGCACGCAACTGAACCATCCAACCTCCAACTAGCGAGGGGTCCTGGACCACCAACTACCTCATTGGGGAACCATCAGACTACCTTTAATCAGCCAGCCAGCAAAGAGATCTTGGCTCTTCCATTAAGTTGGTGTGTGTGTGTGTGTGTGTATGTTTGCTTGCGCAGAATTAGGCCATTCGGCCCTTCAAGACTACTCCGCCATTCAATCATGGCTGATCTATCTTCCCCTCTCAAAGCCATTCTCCTGCCTTCTCCCCGTAACCCCAGACCACACATAATAATCAAGAATCTATCAATCTCTGCCTTAAAAACATCCACTGACTTGGCATCCACTGCCATTTGTGGCAGAAGCATTATTCCCTTTTATCCTGTATCTATACGTGATGTAATCATATACAGTTTTTCAGCTGATTGGATAGCATGTGCTTTGTTGGTGAGGCTTGATAAGGTGCTGTATCTCCTGTGGTTCCATTATTACCAGTATTGGATTGTGTAACCTGCAGCCTTCTTCTCCGTGGATTGTCACCTTGTTGTGGTGGAGATGATTGTGTGGGCCTGAGATCCTGAGAGCGATGCCGTCTGGAGCTGTGCTCCTGGTAGGGCCACCCATGGCGGTAAGGTCGAGGGGGGGGGAGGTCTCTGTCAAAGAGTAATCCAACCAAGACCTCAACGGTGGAACAGGCGGAGGACGATGGCTGACTTTAGTGGAGCTAACGTCACAACGGCTGGGAAGGCGGATGAAGGCTGCAGCGGAAAAGGGTCTCCGGTCGTCTTGGACTCCACGCCACTGGATCCTGACCCAGATCTGTCAAGGATTTAAGAATAAGGAATAAGCCATTTGGAATGGAGAAGATGAAACACTTTTTCTTGCAGAGATTGTTGAGTCTGTGGAATTCTCTGCCTCAGAGGGCGGTGGAGGTGGGTTCTCTGGATGCTTTCAAGAGAGAGCTAGATAGGGCTCTTAAAAAATAGCAGAGTCAGGGGATATGGGGAGAAGGCAGGAATGGGGGGTACTGATTGTGGATGATCAGCCATGATCACATTGAATGGCGGTGCTGGCTCAAAAGGCCGAATGGTCTACACCTGCACCTCTTGTCTATTGTCTATTGTCTATTGACCGTGTGGTGGCCCTCTGTGCATCAGTCTCCCCATGTTAAACAAAGTCACGCTCACAGGCGTCCTCCAACCCTGGCGACACCCATGGCCAGCCTTGACTGAGGAGGGCCTAAGAAGAACTATGGCACTGAAGAACCTTTCACACAGAGAGTGTGGAATCTTTGGAATTCTCTGCCACAGAAGGCAGTTGAGGCCACAGTTCATTGGCTATATTTAAGAGGGAGTTAGATGTGGCCCTTGTGGCTAAAGGGATCAGGGGGTATGGAGAGAAGGCAGGTACAGGATACTGAGTTGGATGATCAGCCATGGTCATATTGAATGGCGAATGGTGCAGGCTCGAAGGGCCGAATGACCTACTCCTGCACCTATTTTCTATGTTTCTATGATAGAGGCCAGTTTAATCAATGGGCCCTGGTTTCTCCTCTCGTTCCCCCGCGTAATCAATGCACCGACTCTTCCTCCTGTGTTTACTCAGTGTTCTGTTCGATCTCGCTGCAGACGTCACCTTATTTACTCCTTGTAGGAGCGAATGCCACAGCCTAACCGCACTCCAACAAACACTCTATTCCCCAATGAATGCACCAGTCCAACGTCTCAACTGCCCATAGCTGGCATCCTCCACGATGCTTCTGAACTTGTTTGCCAAGCTCTGTGCAAGAGTTATATATAGATTCAAACCTTGAATTCATTTCCAAAAAGTTTAATTCAAAAATTGCCACAGGCAGCAAAGAGATCTTGGCACTTCTGTTATGTTTGTGTGTGTGTGTGTGTGTGTGTGTGTGTGTGTGTGTGTTTGTGTGTGTGTGTGTGTGTGTGTGTGTGTGTGTGTGTGTGTGTGTGTGTGTGTGTGTGTGTGTGTGTGTGTGTGTGTGTGTGTGTGTGTGTGTGTGTGTGTGTGTGTGTGTGTGTGTGTGTGTGTGTGTGTGTGTGCATGTGTATGTGTGTGTGTGTGTGTGTGTGTGTGTGTGTGTGTGTGTGTGTGTGTGTGTGTGTGTGTGTGTGTGTGTGTGTGTGTGTGTGTGTGTGTGTGTGTGTGTGTGTGTGTGTGTGTGTGTGTGTGTGTGTGTGTGTGTGTGTGTGTGTGTGTGTGTGTGTGTGTGTATGTGTGTGTGTGTGTGTGTGTGTGTGTGTGTGTATGTGCATGAGTTAGAGAGAGAGAGAGAGAGAGAGAGAGAGAGGGACAGAAAGAGAGATAGAAAGGTAGGTAATGGGATGGTACTATGGTGGGAAACTGTGTAAATAAAGGTATCCCTGTGCCCAGAACTCCTCATGTTCTCCAGAGATTTTGTTCGTAAGTCACGGGAGCAGATTTAGGCCATTCGGCCCATGAAGTCTACTCCGCCATTCAATCATGGCTGATCTATCTTTCCCTCTCAGCCCCATTCTCCTGCCTTCTCCCCAGAACCCCTGACACCCGTACTCATCAAGAATATGTCTCTCTCCGTTTTAATAAATATCCAATGACCTGGCCACCACAGCTGTCTGTGGCAAAGAATTCCACAGATTCACCACCCTCTGACCAAACAAATTCCTCCTCATCTCTTTTCTAAAGCTACGTCCTTATTTTGAGGCTGTGCCCTCTGGTCCTGGACTCTCCTCTTAATGAAACCATCCTCACCATGTCCACTCTACCCATGGCTGATCTATCTATCCCGTTCAACCCCATTCTCCTGCCTTCACCCCATAACCCCTGACACCCGCACTGATCAAGAATCTGCTGCCTGACCTGTTGAGTCCCTGCGGCACTGTGTCATTTCCGCTGGTGAAAGTGGATCGAGAAAAGACATAACGATTACGGCAGCATTTCGGTTAACCTGCGGGTTTGCAGTCAGAGGCAGGGGTTAGACAATAGACATTTGATGCAGGAGTAGGCCATTCGGCCCTTCGAGCCAGCACCACCATTCAACGTGATCATGGCTGATCATCCCCAATCAGTACCCCGTTCCTGCCTTCACCCCATATCCCCTGACTCCGCTATCTTTAAGAGCCCTATCTAGCTCTCTCTTGAAAGCATCCAGAGAACCGGCCTCCACCGCCCTCTGAGGCAGAGAATTCCACAGACTCACAACTCTCTGTGAGAAAAAGTGTCTCCTCCTCTCCGTTCTAAACGGCTTACACCTTATTCTTAAACTGTGGCCCCTGGTTCTGGACTCCCCCGACATCGGGAACATATTTCCTGCCTCTAGCGTGTCCAAACCCTTAACAATCTTATATGTTTCAATGAGATATCCCCTCATCCTTCTAAACTCCAGAGTGTACAAGCCCAGCCGCTCCATTCTCTCAGCATATGACAGTCCCGCCATCCCGGGAATTAACATGTTGAACCTATGCTGCACTCCCTCAATAGCAAGAATGTCCTTCCTCAAATTAGGGGACCAAAACTGCACACAATACTCCAGGTGTGGTCTCACTAGTGGCCTGTACAACTGCAGAAGGACATCATTGCCCCTATATTTGATTCCTCTTTTTTTAAAGGCCAACATGCCATTCGCTTTCTTCACTGCCTGCTGTACATATCCCACCCCACCCTCCCACCCCCCATCCTTCTCTGATGGGGGGTGGGATGCTCTTTGTGGACTACAGCTCTGCTTTTAATACCATCCTTCCCCACAAACTGGTGGACAAACTGGGGGACTTGGGACTTCCACACTCCACCTGTACGTGGATAAATAGCTTCCTGTCGGGTCGCAGCCAGAGAGTCAGAGTGGGCCATCATACATCCACGGCCCTCAGCCTCAGTACCGGCTCTCCACAGGGCTGCGTACTGAGCCCCCTGCTCTACACCATCTACACACATGACTGCACCCCCGCCCACCACAGCAACACCATTGTCAAATTTGCGGATGACACTACGGTGGTGGGACTCATCTCCGGGGGGGACGAGTACGCCTACTGGGATGAGGTGGAGCAGCTGACAGTGTGGTGTGAAGAAAATAACCTGCTCCTCAACACCTTAAAGACAAAGGAAGTAATAATAGACTTCAGGAAGAATAAAACGGACATGGTACCATTGACTATCAGAGGGTACTGTGTAGAGAGGGTGGCGGATTTCCGCTTCCTGGGAATCCATATTGAGGAGGACCTGACGTGGAGCGTGAACACCACTGCGCTGCTGAAAAAGGTCCAGCAGAGACTGCACTTCCTGAGGGTGCTCAGGAAGAACAACATCACTCAGAGACTGCTGCTGTCCTTTTATCGGTGCTCCATTGAGAGCATACTAACATACTGTGTATGCGTGTGGTACACCAGCTGCACAGCGGCTCAGAGGAAAGCGCTCCAGAGGGCCATTGACAACGCCCAGAGGATTGTCGGCTGCCCTCTCCTTACCTTGGAGGACTTACACAGTTCCCGCTGCACCAAAAAATCCCAGAATATCATAAAGGACATTTCCCACTCCGGACACTCCCTGTTTGAACTGTTGCCGTCAGGCAGACGGTACAGATCTACAAGGACAAGGACAAATAGACTAAAAAACAGTTTTTACCCCACTGCTATAAAAGCACTAAATGTAGCCGCCAAGGAACGCAGGGGCGATACAGACTAAGGGACTGTGGTAACTGTGGAATCGACAGAAGGATGGAGGGTTGGGTGTGTATGCGTGCTTTGTTCGTGATATTTATTTAGTTGTTTATCTTTAATATTTTACCTTGTATGTATCGTTAGCTTTTAGAAATGTTTAAATGCTGCACTGACTGGCTGACATTTTAAATTTCGTTGTACATGGTTCATGTTACAATGACAATAAAGAAACTATTCTATATTCTATTCTATTCTATTCTTCTAAACTCTAAACATGGTGGAAAGTTGAAGTGGAACGTACGAAGTGTTTCAAAATAAGTGGAAGTTTGGTTAATGACGATGCGTAGCTGCAGGCTTTGCCTCTCTCCCTCTCTCTCTGCATCTCCCTGTTGGTTTGGACCAGTTGGCCACCTGAGCTACCTTGCCCAAGCCAACATGCGGTTTTGTGGCCAGGCCATTACACAAGGCTATGACGCACGACTCTGCAGATTACAACATGACCTCCGCTGCCCACTAGATCCGTTTCCAGCCACTTCTCTCCTTCAACATCCATTGCTCAATCATTCACTTTCCACATTGAAACATATAAGATTGTTAAGGGCTTGGACAAACTAGAGGCAGGAAACATGTTCTCGATGTTGGGGGAGTCCAGAACCAGGGGCCACAGTTAAAGAATAAGGAGTAAGCCATTTGGAACGGAGACGAGGAAACACTTTTTCTCACAGAGAGTGGGGAGTCTGTGGAATTCTCTGCCTCAGAGGGCGGTGGAGGCAAGTTCTTTGGATGCTTTCAAGAGAGAGTTAGATAGGCAGATGCACGCAGGCAAACGGGTGAATGTTGCGGAAGCTGCGACCCGGCACAAAACGTCCTCCAGAGACGCTGCCTGACCCGTTGAGTACGGCAGGTCAGGGCGTGCAGCCTCCATAGGTCAGTGTCATACAGCACGGACACAGGCCCTTTGGCCCATCGAGTCCACACCTATCATCAAGCATTCTCTAAATGAATGCAGATGCAATAAACTGCAGATGATGGAACAATGAGCAAAATACAAAGTGCTAGCGGAATTCAGTCTGGAGCAGAGTCCCGACCCGTCCATTCCCCCCACGGACACTTTGTGCCTTTTTTTGTAAACCAGCATCTGCAGTTCCTTGTATCTCCTGTGTATGTATGTACGTATTACATACATGACCGTATAAGTGCATCCACACATGTCCCTCGGCCTGCTTGCACATATGTCTACATGTGTGTTGCATGTGTGTTTCATGTGGTTTGGAGATACAGCACGGAAACAGGCCCTTCAGCCCATCCTTCAGTATTCACCCGTACACTAGTTCTATCCTACACACATCTACAGAGGCCAATTAGCCCACAAGCCCGCACGTCTTTTTGGATGTGGGAGGAAACCGGAGCGCCCGGAGAAAACCCACGCGGTCACGGAGAGAAAGTGCAAACTCCACACAGACAGCAGCCGGGGTCAGGAAAGAACTGCAGATGCTGGGTTAAATGGAAGATAGACACAAAATGCTGGAGGAACTCAGCGGGACAGGCAGCATCTCCGGAGAGAAGGAATGGGTGACGTTTCAGGTCGAGACCCTTCTTCAGACTGACGTCAGGGGAGTGGGCGGGACAGAGATAGATTGTAGTCGGAGACCGTAAGACTGGTGGGAGAACTGGGAAGGGGGAGGGGATGGAGAGAGAGAGAAAGCAAGGGCTATCTGAAGTTAGAGAAGTCAATGTTCATACCGCTGGGGTGTAAGCTGCCCAAGCAAAATATGATGTGCTGTTCCTCCAATTTGCGCTGGGCCTCACTCTTGAAATGATGGGTGCCTAGAATACCCCGTTCCTGCCTTCTCCCCATATTCCCTGACTCCACTATTTTTAAGAGCCCTATCTAACTCTATGTTGAAAGCATCCAGAGAACCTGCCTCCACCGCCCTCTGAGGCAGAGAATTCCACAGACTCCCCACTCTCTGTGAGAAAAAGTGTTTCCTCGTCTCTGTTCCAAATGGCTTACTCCTTATTATTAAACTGTGTGGCCCCTGCTTCTGGACTCCCCCAACATCGGGAACAACTTTCCTGCCTCTAGTGTGTCCAAGCCCTTAACAATCTTATATGTTTCAATGAGATATCCCCTCATCCTTCTAAACTCCAGAGTGTACAAGCCCAGCTGCTCCATTGTCTCAGCATATGACAGTCCCGCCATCCCGGGAATTAACCTTGTAAACCTACGCTGCACTCCCTCAATAGCAAGAATGTCCTTCCTCAAATTAGGGGACCAAAACTGCACACAATACTCCAGGTGCGGTCTCACCAGGGCTCTGTACAACTGCAGAAGGACCTCTTTGCTCCTATATTCGATTCCTCTTGTTATAAAGGCCAAATTGGCTTTCTTCACTGCCTGCTGAACCTATCCCACCCTACCCCCTTCCCCCATCCTTCTAAACTCTAAACATGGTGGAAAGTTGAAATGGAATGTACAAAGTGTTTAAAAATAAGTGGAAGTTTGGAGGTTAACAATGATGGGAGAGAACATAGGAACATAGATACATAGTAAATAGGTGCGGGAGTAGGCCATTCAGACCTTCGAGCCAGCACCAGCATTCAATATGATCAAGGCTGATCATCAGTGCCCCGTTCCTGCTTTCTCCCCATAGCCCATAGTTCCATTAGGCCTAAGAGCTAAATCTAACACTCTCTTGAATACTTCCAGTGAATTGGCCTCCACTGCCTTCTGTGGCAGAGGATCCCACGTAACTTTGCTGACGTGATTTGGGAAGGTGTGTCACTTTATTGTTTTGGGGGAAAAGGCGAACGACATTGAAAGGTGATTCACAGGCACTCGATAACAATGCACCAAGCCGACAGGAAGAGCTATTAGGATCTGAGGCCTTGCCCCAGGGGAAGGGAGTGATTGGGATCGGAAGGCAGTCTTCCTCTGCCAACCCAAACCAGGGCAGTGAATACCTTTTATTCCAGGAAAACCTCTCTGTGGGAGTTTGCTCAAACCCAGCGTGTGACCCGGAACGCTCTAAAGAAAGCTTTGTGGGTGGGGAACTGTCGGAAAAGTAACGATGACTGGCGAAGTGGTCACACTGGTGATGTGAGAACAGCAAGTCGTCAGAATTCAACCTGACAGTGTCGTTTAGTTCAGTTTAGTTTAGAGATAGAAACATAGAAACATAGACAATAGGTGCAGGAGGAGGCCATTCGGCCCTTCGAGCCAGCACCGCCATTCATTGTGATCAGGGCTGATCATCCCCAATCAATAACCCGTGCCTGCCTTCTCCCCATATCCCTTGACTCCACTAGCCCCTAGAGCTCTATCTAACTCTCTCTTAAACCCATCCAGTGACTTGGCCTCCACTGCCCTCTGTGGCAGGGAATTCCACAAATTCACAACTCTCTGGGTGAAAAAGTTTTTTCCTCACCTCAGTCTTAAATGACCCCCCCCTTTATTCTAAGACTGTGGCCCCTGGTTCTGGACTCGGCCCAAATTGGGAACATTTTTCCTGCATCTAGCTTGTCCAGTCCTTTTATAATTTGATATGTTTCTATAAGATGCAGCGCAGAAGCAAGTCCCTCGGCCCACCGAGTCCGTGCCGACCAGCACTTGTTCAACAGCACTATCCTACACACACACACACACCACACCAGGTACAGAAGCCAATTATCCCACAAACCTGTACATCTTTGGAGTGTTGGATGAAACCAGAGCACCTGGAGAAAACCCACGCAGGTCACGGGGAGAGCGTGCAAACTCCCAGCAACACATGACTTAATTCCTCGCTGTCTCCCAGCGCTGATCATTGTTTCCAGACAATTCCAACGTTACTTCACCGGAGAAGGAAGATGTGACCTGACATCGGAGATGACACCTCAGGGAACCTTCTAGAAAGTAAAGCCCTGCCCACGCAGTGTTGAATTACTGCCTCCAAACATATCATTTTCCCATTAATGTCCAAGAAGGCTTCACATTAAGGTCATAAGGAGAAAGTAATTAAACAATATTTTTCACGTCTCTGCGGAAACATGTTCCCAGTCCTTCAGCGATGTTAATCAAGGCTATTGGGTAGCTGCTTGTGTTGTAGTTACTTGCAGTGTAGCTGTTTGCTGTGTAGCTGCTGCTGCCGCTGCCAATGGCTGACACGATGTACTGCCCCTTGCAGTTTTGTATGTGTTTGTTCGTTTGTGTCGTCTGCGAAAACCCGTCAAAGATTACTTTTACAAGAAAGATACTCATCAACGGTGTCTTATTATGAATGTTTAGTGTTTTTTATGTGTCATTCGCAACTGTCACTGTATTGTCATGTTGTCACTTGTGGGGCGGAGCACCAAGGCAAATTCCTTGTATGTGAACACTTGGACAATAAACTTAAACTTCCTTACTTCCTAATCTAAGCTCATTGTTTGTGTCACCAGACTTCACCAGAATTCAGCAGACTGATTCCTGGGATGGCAGGACTTTCATACGAAGAAAGACTGGATAGATTCGGCTTGTACTCACTAGAATTTAGAAGATTGAGGGGGGATCTTAGAGAAACTTACAAAATTCTTAAGGGGATGGACAGGCTAGATGCAGGAAGATTATTCCCGATGTTGGGGAAGTCCAGAAGGGGTCACAGTTTTAGGATAAGGGGGAAGTATTTTAGGACCCAGATGAGAAAAACATTTTTTACACAGTGGTGAATTCTCTGCCACAGAGGGTAGTTGAGGCCAGTTTATTGGCTATATTTAAGAGGGAGTTAGATGTGGCTCTTGTGGCTAAAGGGATCAGGGGGTATGGAGAGAAGGCAGGTACGGGATACTGAGTTGGATGATCAGCCATGATCATATCGAATGGCGGTGCAGGCTCGAACGGTCGAATGGCCTCTACTCCTGCACCTATTTTTTATGTTTCTGTGTTTCAATGAGACACTTCTTCAGATGCTGCCTGTCCCGCTGAGTTCAGAGCCTGTCCCACTTGGGCACGCGTGATGCGCATTACGCATGCATGGTGCATGGTGACGTAGGCAGTGACGCTCCCCCAGCTTTTTGAGATGTACAAAATCTTCACGCGCCATCTGCGTGAAGCGCAAATGACTCCCAAGTGGGACAGGCCCTTTACTCCAGCATTTATTTTTATTTATTTATTTATTTATTTTATTAGAAGCATATACATATAATAGCAAAGCACGATTTGTTTACCAATTACATACATACAAAGCTTCTATTTTTTATTTTCAAATTTCGAAAGATAGAGCTGTGGAGACTCCAGCATTTTGTGTCTTCATTCCTCCCACCGTCTCCGTTAGTTTTACAGTTCATTGTTCACCCCATCTCCCATTATCTCTGAGAGATTCTCCGTGTCCGTTTCACTCGAGACAGAAGCAAAGCTAATTCTCCGTTCTATAACTGTAGAGGGTATAGTTCCTCAGTTAGACACTTGGAAGGTGCTGTCAATGATCTTTCATTTCACTGCACATCTCGTATGTGTATGTGACAAATAAACTTGACTTGACTTGACAATTGGCATTACCTGGTGGTGAGCCAAATATACGGTGGCACAGGTAGAGTTGCTACCTCACGGCACCAGGGTCTCGGGTTCGACCCAGACTACGGGTGCTGCCTGAACGGAGTTTGTACGTTCTCCCCGTGATCTGTGTGGGTTTTCTCCGGGTGCTCCGGTCTCCTCCCACACTCCAAAGACGTACAGGTTGCAGATAAGTTAATTGGCTTCAGTAAAGATGGTGATGATAGCGCTAGTGTACGGGGTGATCGCTGGTCGGCGAGATCTCGACGGGCCGAAGGGCCTGTTTCCATGCTGTATCTCTAAACTAAACTGAACTGAACGTACAGGTTTGTAGGCTAATTGGCTTCTGTAAATTGACCCTAGTATGTAGTTTAGTTTAGTTTAGTTTAGTTTAGCACGGAAACAGGCCCTTCGGCCCACCGGGTCCGCGCCGACCAGCGATCCCCGCACACTTACACCACTGGGGACTATTTTTACATTCACCAATCCAATTAACCTACAAACCTGCCCGCCTTTGGAATGCGGGAGGAAACCGAAGATCTCGGAGAGAACCCACGCAGGTCACGGGGAGAACGTGCAAACTCCGTACAGACAGCACCCGTAGTCAGGATCGAACCCGGGTTTCTGGCGCTGCATTCGCTGTAAGGCAGCGACTCTACCGCTGCGCCACCGTGACCGCCTGTTGCATGGTGAAAGTGTACGGGGGTGATCGCTGGTCGGCGCGGACTCCTTGTGCCGAGGGTTCTGTTTCCGAGCTCTATCTCTAAAACGAAAAATGTTAATTCAGTCTCTCTACTCTTTCTTTCTTCCCTTATACTGATTCTCCCAATCAGATCTGAACGTACGGAGTCTATCACCCAAGGACGAGGAATTATAAACACGAGGACACATGTTGAAGTTGTGGGGGACAAAATTGAATATGAACCTGAGCTTTTTTTTAACACAAAGAGTGGTGGGTGTATGGAATGGGCTGCCAGAGGAGGTAGTTGACGCTGGGACTATAACAGCCTTTCATAGACACTTGGACAGGTACATGGATTGGGCGATCTAAAAGAGGTGTACAAAATCATAAGAGGAATAGATCAGGTAAATATGCAGAGTCTCTTGTCCAGCGTCGGGGAATCGAGAACCAGAGGGCATAGGTTTAAGGTGAGGGGGTAAAGATTTAATAGGAACCTGATGGGAAATCTTCTCTTCACACAAAGGTTTGGTGGGTGTATGGAAGGAGCTGCCAGAGGAGGTGGTTGAGGCAGGGATTATCATAATATTTAAGAGACAGTGAGACAGGTACATGGATAGAAACATAGAAACATAGAAACATAGAAATTAGGTGCAGGAGTAGGCCATTCGGCCCTTCGAGCCTGCACCGCCATTCAATATGATCATGGCTGATCATCCAACTCAGTATCCCGTACCTGCCTTCTCTCCATACCCCCTGATCCCCTTAGCCACAAGGGCCACATCTAACTCCCTCTTAAATATAGCCAATGAACTGGCCTCAACTACCCTCTGTGGCAGAGAGTTCCAGAGATTCACCACTCTCTGTGTGAAAAAAAAGTTCTTCTCATCTCGGTTTTAAAGGATTCCCCCTTATCCTTAAGCTGTGACCCCTTGTCCTGGACTTCCCCAACATCGGGAACAATCTTCCTGCATCTAGCCTGTCCAACCCCTTAAGAATTTTGTAAATTTCTATAGAATATGGTTAGAGGGATATGGGCCAAGCACAGGTATGTGGGACTAGTGTAGATGGGGCATGATGGTCGGTGTGTGCAAGTTGGGCTGAAGGGCCTGTTACCATGCTATATGACTCTAGGTATCTATAGGAAAGGTTTGGAGGGATATGGGCCAAATGCAGGCAAATTGGAGCAGCTTTGATGGGGCACCTTGGTCGGCATGGACAAGTTAGGCCGAACGGCCTGTTTCCACGCTGTATGACCTTCCGCTCGGCCGGAGGCCAGCTGTGCAATTTTCTTTCCGAGCATATTTTCTCCAGTGAGCTTTGCTTCACAATAAGGGGGCGGTCACGGTGGCGCAGCGGTAGAGTCGCTGCCTTACATCGCTGACAGCACCGGAGACCCGGGTTCGATCCCGACCACGGGCGCTGTCTGAACGGAGCTTGTACGTTCTCCCCGTGACCTGCGTGGCTTTTCTCTGAGAGCTTCGGTTTCCTCCCACACTCCAAAGACGTGCAGATTTGCAGGTTAATTGGCTTGGTGTAAATGTAAATTGTCCCTAGGATGGTGCTAATGTGCGGGGGTCGCTGGGCCTGTTGCCGCTAAACTAAACTAAACTAAAATAACCTACACAATCTCTTCCTACGCTGTTCTATTCATCATGTTTTCTGTTGTTGTATGTTTCTCCTTTGCTTCACCAATGTGACATTTCAAATTTCCTCTCCTCATTGTGGTCTTTACAAGAGGAGTTGTCAAATTTGTACCAATTAGCGAGAGGTTCATTGCACTTTTAAGCTGTTCATTCGAGTGCACTGGGAAATGGCTGGTGAATGCTCTGATTTAATTTTGCAGACACTTCTAGCAAACGGAATGAGAGAGAGCAAGCCAGAGAGAGAGAGAGAGAGAGAGGGAGGGAGGGAGAGAATTAGTGAGAGAGAGAGAGAGAGAGAGTGAGAGTGAGAGTGAGAGTGAGAGTGAGAGGGAGAGAGACTTTACTTCAGATTTTAGATACAGCACGGACACAGGCCCTTCGGCCCACCGGCACTATGCGATCCCAGCATACTAACACTATCCTACACACTGGGAACAACTTAGCATAGTCCATTTTCTAAATGGGGAGAGAATCCAGAAATCGGAGGTGCAAAGGGACTTGGGAGTGCTGGTGCAGGACTCCCAAAACGTTAATCTGCAAGTCGAATCGGTAGTAAAGAATGCAAACTCGATGCTAGCATTTATTTCAAGAGGGCTTGTGTACAAAAACAGGGATGTAATGTTGAGGCTCTATCAGGCGCTGGTCAGGCCGCATTTGGAATATTGTGAAGAATTTTGGGCACCGTATCTGAGGAAGGATGTGCCGGCTCTGGAGTGGGTCCAGAGCAGGTTTACAAGAAAGGTCCCAGGAATGAGTGGGTTAACCTACAATGAGCGTTTGTCGGCAATGGGTCTGCACTCGCTGGAGTTTAGAAGAATAAGGGGGGACCTCTGAAATACACAGCATAGTGAAAGGCTTGGATAGAGTGGATGTGGAGAGGATGTTTCCACTAGCGGGGGAGTCTAGGACTAGAGGTCACAGCCTGATAATGAAAGGACGTTCTTTTAGAAAGGAGATGAGGAGGAACTTCTTTAGTCAGAGGGTGGTGAATCTGTGAAGTTCTTTGCCACAGAAGGCTGAGGAGGTCAAGTCAGTGGATATTTTGAAGGCAGAGGGAGATAGATTCTTGATTAGCACAGGTGTTTTGGGAGAAGGCAGGAGAATGGGGTCAGGAGGGAGAGATAGACCAGCCGTGATTGAATGTCAGAGCAGACTTGATGGGCCGAATGGCCTAGTTCTAATCCTGTTCAAAAATGTTACTGAAGCCAATGAACCTACAAAGCTGCACGTCTTTGGAGTGTGGGAGGAAACCGGAGCACCCGGAGAGAACCCACGCAGGTCACGGGGAGAACGTACAAACTCCGTACAGACGGCATTCGAAGCCAGGATGGAATGCGGGTCTCTGGCGCTGTAAGACAGCAACGCTTTAAGGCCTCCACATCCTTGCTGAATGAGCGAATTTTGCAATAAACCTACATTTCCGCAGTGTTTAAGAAGGAACTGCAGATGCTGGAAAATCGAAGGTAGACAAAAAATGCTGGAGAAACTCAGCGGGTGCAGCAGCATCTATGGAGCGAAGGAGATAGGCAACGTTTCGGGATGAAACGTTGCCTATCTCCTTCGCCCCATAGATGCTGCTGCACCCGCTGAGTTTCTCCAGCATTTTTGTCTACCTACTTTTCCACAGGGGCTGTAGCTGACCAGTCAATGTTGAAGCTAGCAGGGATACATTTTCACACAGAGAGTGGTGAATCTCTGGAACTCTCTGCCACAGAGGGTAGTCGAGGCCAGTTCATTGGCTATATTTAAGAGGGAGTTAGATGTGGCCCTTGTGGCTAAGGGGATCAGAGGGTATGGAGAGAAGGCAGGTACGGGATACTGAGTTGGATGATCAGCCATGATCATATTGAATGGCGGTGCAGGCTTGAAGGGCCGAATGGCCTACTCCTGCACCTATTTTCTATGTTTCTATGTCTATGTTTCTATGGGCTGAATAGCCTAATTCTGTTCCTAGAACTTATGAATTTTTGGTCTGTTCGATAATGGGCGTTAAGTGTTCAGCCTTGTTGATAACTCATTATTACCTCATGTTTATTGCAGTCGCTTGTGTGTGTGTTCACACCACATGTGGAAGATGTTACAACTTGGCGGTGAGGATGCGTTAAAACCAGGTGGGAGAGAATGATGGTTCCCTCCAAAGACCACCTTTGTGTTGATCAGTGGCCCACCTCCGGACTCCGGGAGACTCGGGGTGGTCTCCAAAAACGATCATAGCTGTGACTGCGACGGTCACAAAATGCTGGAGAAACTCAGCGGGACAGTTGAGGCAGGCGGCATCTCTGGAGGAAAGGAGTGGGTGACGTTAAGGGTCGAGACCCCTCTTCATACTAAGAGTCATTCCTTCCCTTCCTCCAGAGATGCCGCCTGTCCCGCTGAGTTACTCCAGCACTTTGCACCTATCTTCGGTGTAAACCAGCATCTGCAGTTCCTTCCCACACATTTATAGAAACATAGAAAATAGGTGCAGGAGTAGGCCATTCGGCCCTTCGAGCCTGCACCGCCATTCAATATGATCATGGCTGATCATTCAACTCAGTATCCTGTACCTGCCTTCTCTCCATACCCCCTGATCCCTTTAGCCACAAGGGCCACATCTAACTCCCTCTTAAATATAGCCAATGAACTGGCCTCAACTACCTTCTGTGGCAGAGAGTTCCAGAGATTCACCACTATCTGTGTGAAAAATGTTTTTTCTCATCTCGGTCCTAAAAGATTTCCCCCGCTCTGTCCGCTCCACTGCGAAACCGCATCATGGCACGCCGACTTTGAAGAAGTTCCCCTCCTCTCTCCACGGGAGGTCCCTCTCCCCCCCGACTCTCAGTCTGACGAAGGGTCTGGGCCTGAACTGTAACCCGTTCCTTCCCTCCAGAGATGCTGCCTGTCCCGCTGAGTTACTCCAGCTATCTTCGACGTAGACCAGCATCTGCGGTTCCTTCCTACACACAACAGCGATGGTATCAGTCTCTTGGGAGTGATACAGTCAGTGAGTCATGGAACGACACAACTTGGAGACAGGCCCTTCAGCCCCCTTTCTCCATGCTGGCCAAGTTGGCATTCTGGGCTAGTCCCATTTGCCCACAATTCCCCATATAGATCTGGTTTAGTTTTGCTTATTATTGTCACGTGCGCTGAGGTACAGTTTAGTACACAAAACTCCCGGTGGCTCAGCACTACAACTCCCCCTCCCATTCCCAATCCGACCTCTCAGTCCTGGGTCTCCTCCATTGCCAGAGTGAGCAACACCGCAAATTGGAGGAACAGCACCTCATATTCCGCCTGGGTTGCTTGCGTCCGGTGGCATGAACATTGAATTCTCCCAGTTTTGCTAGCCCTTGCTGTCTCCTCCTCTTCCTTAACCCTCGAGCTGTCTCCTCCCATCCCCCCGCCCTCGGCCTCCTCCTCCTCCCTTTTTCCTTCCTTCTCCCCCCCCCCCACCCCCCATCAGTCTGAAGAAGGGTTTCGGCCCGAAACATCGCCTATTTCCTTCGCTCCATAGATGCTGCTGCACCCGCTGAGTTTCTCCAGCATTTTAGTGTACCTACAGTTTAGTATAGTTTAGTTTGGAGATACAATGGACAATAGACAATTAGTGCAGGAGTAGGCTCCCATCGACTCCATCCAAGGACCCAAGCAGTCTTTCCAGATGCGGCAGAGGTTCACCTGCACCTCCTCCAACCTCATCTATTGCATCCGCTGTTCCAGGTGTCAGCTGCTCTACATCGGTGAGACCAAGCGTAGGCTTGGCGATCGCTTCGCCCAACACCTCCGCTCGGTTCGCAATAACCAACCTGATCTCCCGGTGGCTCAGCACTTCAACTCCCCCTCCCATTCCGAATCCGACCTCTCTGTCCTGGGCCTCCTCCATGGCCAGAGTGAGTCCCACCGCAAATCGGAGGAGCAGCACCTCATATTTTGCTTGGGCAGTCTGCACCCCAGCGGCATGAACATTGACCTCTAATTTCCTTGCTTTCTCCCTCCTTCCCCTCCCCAGCTCACTCACTGCCCACTGTCTCTGCCTCTTCCTTTCTTCTTCCCCCTCCACCCCACATCAGTCTGAAGAAGAGTCTCGACCCGAAACGTCACCTATTCCTTCGCTCCATAGATGCTGCTGCCTCACCCGCTGAGTTTCTCCAGCATTTTGTCTGCCTATGGTACTAACAACACATGGTCTACCACAGGAAATAGTTAATGACCACAGACCTCAATGGAGCTCGAGGCTCTTTCACGCTCGTGAGAATGGTTGGTTTCAAGTATGCCTTAGTATCCCACACACCCACTGCTTCAAAGGGACCACCTCAAGTTCAAGCGAGTTTGTTGTCATGTGTCCCTTTATAGGACAGTGAAATTCTTGCTTTGCTTCAGCACAACAGAACATAGTAGACATTTACTACAAAACAGATCAGTATGTCCATATACCACGATATAAATATATACACACATGAATAAATAAACTGATAAAGTGCAAATAACAGATAATGGGTTATTAAAAATCAGAGTTTTGTCCGAGCCAGGTTTAATAGCCTGATGGCTGTGGGGAAGTAGCTATTCCTGAACCTGGTTGTTGCAGTCTTCAGGCTCCTGTACCTTCTACCTGAAAGTAGCGGGGAGATGAGTGTGTGGCCAGGATGGTGTGGGTCTTTGATGACACTGCCAGCCTTTTTGAGGCAGCGACTGCGATAAATCCCCTCGATGGAAGGAAGGTCAGAGCCGATGATGGACTGGGCAGTGTTTACTGCTTTTTGTAGTCTTTTCCTCTCCAGGGCACTCAAGTTGCCGAACCAAGCCACGATGCAACCGGTCAGCATGCTCTCTACTGTGCACCTGTAGAAGTTAGAGAGAGTCCTCCTTGACAAACCGACTCTCCGTAATCTTCTCAGGAAGTAGAGGCGCTGATGAGCTTTTTTGATAATTGCGTTAGTTTTCTCGGACCAGGAAAGATCTTCAGAGATGTGCACGCCCAGGAATTTGAAGTTCTTGACCCTTTCAACCATCGACCCGTTGATATAAACGGGGCTGTGGGTCCCCATCCTACTGCTTCCAAAGTCCACAATCAGTTCCTTGGTTTTGCTGGTGTTGAGGGCCAGGTTATTGTGCTGGCACCATATGGACAGTTGCTCGATCTCTCTTCTATACTCAGACTCACCCCATCAGTGATACGTCCCACAACAGTGGTGTCATCAGCGAACTTGATAGAAACATAGAAAATAGGTGCAGGAGTAGGCCATTCGGCCCTTCGAGCCTGCACCGCCATTCAATATGATCATGGCTGATCATCCAACTCAGTATCCCGTACCTGCCTTCTCTCCATACCCTCTGATCCCCTTAGCCACAAGGACCACATCCGGTAGGCGTCGCGACTCTCGTCAGCAGCGGCCTCTGCAGCCCGTCCGCGTTTTTTATTATTTTTTGTCTATGTTTCTATGTAGTTTTTGTTATTTTTTGTTGGGGTGTGTGTGTGGGGGGGGGGTGGGGGTGGGAGGGAGGGGGTAATTTTTAAATCTCTCCCTGCATGGGGCTGCAACGAGGAGCGGCCTCCAACAGGAGAAGACCGGGGACTCTGGTGCCGACGACTCACCTCACCGTCGCGGAGCTGGCCGAGTCCGGAGCGGGTGGAGCGGTGGTGGAGCGCTGCTGCTGCTGCGGCCCGACCTCCGGAGATTCGGAGGCTGCAACTGCGGGTCTGGCGGACGGCGGCACCGGGAGCCCGCGGGTCCCTGGAGGGAGACCGCTTTTCAGGGCTCCTGCAACGGCGACTTCTCCCGCCCGAGTTGCGGGGTTGAAGAGCTCCTGGAGCGGGGCCTTACAGCACCGCCCCGCGCGGCTTGGAATGGCCGCGGGACAACTGCCCCGCGGGGGGAGAGTGCAGTGGAGAGATAAGTTTTTTTGGCCTTCCATCACAGCGATGTGATGGATGTTTATGTAAATTATGTTGTGTCTTGGGTCTATTTGTTTGTAATGTATGGCTGCAGAAACGGCATTTCGTTTGGACCTCAAGGGGTCCAAATGACAATTAAATTGAATCTTGAATCTTGAATCTTGAAACTCCCTCTTAAATATAGCCAATGAACTGGCCTCGACTACCCTCTGTGGCAGAGAGTTCCAGAAATTCGCCACTCTCTGTGTGAAAAAAGTTCTTCTCATCTCGGTTTTAAAGGATTTTCCCCCTTATCCTTAAGCTGTGACCCCTTGTCCTGGACTTCCCCAACATCGGGAACAATCTTCCTGCATCTAGCCTGTCCAACCCCTTAAGAATTTTGTAAGTTTCTATATGATCCCCTCTCAATCTCTTAAATTCTAGAGAGTATAAACCAAGTCTATCCAGTCTTTCTTCATAAGACAGTCCTGACATCCCAGGAATCAGTCTGGTGAACCTTCTCTGAACTCCCTCTATGGCAATAATGTCCTTCCTCAGATTTGGATACCAAAACTGTACGCAATACTCCAGGTGTGGTCTCACCAAGACCCTGTACAACTGCAGTAGAAACCTCCCTGCTCCTATACTCAAATCCTTTTGCTATGAAAGCTAACATACCATTCGCTTTCTTCACTGCCTGCTGCACCTGCATGCCTACTTTCAATGACTGGTGTACCATGACACCCAGGTCTCGCTGCATCTCCCCCTTTCCTGATGGATGATGGAGTTCGCACTGTGACCGGCTACACATTCATGAGTATAGAGTGAGTACAGCAGGGGGCTGAGCACGCAGCCTTGAGGTGCTCCCATGCTGATTGTTATCAAGGCTGACAACTTTCCACCAATACGAACAGACTGTGGTCTGTGGATGAGGTAGTCGAGGATCCAATTGCAGAGGGATGCGCAGAGACCCAGTTCTGCGAGTTTGGTAACCAGTTTGGAGGGGATGATTGTGTTGAATGCCGAGCTATAATCGATGAATAACAGCCTGACATATGAGTTTTTGTTGTCCAAGTGGTCCAGTGCAGAGTGGAGGGCCAGCGAGATCGCATCCACTGTTGATCTGTTGTGGCAGTAAGCGAACGGCAGTGGGTCCAGGTTTATGTCGAGGTAGGAGTTGATTTGCTCCATGATCAACCTCTCAAAGCACTTCATCACCACCGGCGTTAGTGCCACTGGTCGATAGTCATTGAGGCACGTCACCTTACTCTTCTTGGGCACCGGTATAATTGATGCTCTTTTAAAGCAGGTGGGGACCTCAGAACTCAGAAGTGAGAGGTTGAAAATGTCCGTAAAAACTCCAGCCAGTTGGTCCGCAATGGTTTTTAGAACACGACCGGGTATAACATCAGGTCCAGGCGCTTTTTGAGGGTTCTCAACCTCCAGTTTGGAGCAGAAGTCCCTTTTGGCCTTTTTGATGGCCTTACCAAGGTCGTATCTGGTGCAATATAGTGCAAATAACAAATAATAATAGTCTTTTGCAGTTCATAGCAGAGCTTATTTGTTGTCATGTTTAATAGCCTGATGGCTGTGGGGAAGTAGCTCTTCCTGAACCTGGACGTTACAGTCTTCAGGCTCCTGTACCTTCTTCCTATATTTGGCTAATTGGCTATATTTAAGAGGGAGTTAGATGTGGCCCTTGTGGCTAAGGGGATCAGAGGGTATGGAGAGAAGGCAGGTACGGGATACCGAGTTGGATGATCAGCCATGATCATATTGAATGGCGGTGCAGGCTCGAAGGGCCGAATGGCCTACTCCTGCATCTAATTTCTATGTTTCTATGTTTCCTGATGGCAGGGGTGAGATGAATGTGTGGCCAGGATGGTGCGGGTCCATGATGATGTTGGCTGCCTTATTGAGGCAGCGACTGCGATAAATCCCTTCGACGGTGGGGAGGTCAAAGCCGGTGATGGACTGGGCAGTGGCCACAACTCTTTGTAGTCTTTTCCGCTCCTGGACGTTCTAATCGCTCAGAAGAGCGGACTAGTCGTGCCTCAAAGAAGCAAGTCTACAAGGAATTTTCTCCTTCAATACGAGGCCTTCTGTAGTTTGGCAGATTTCCTGTCAAAATATTGAATGACTGCAAATGGGACTTCAGGGGAGCACAGCGGCCAAACTGCTCATGAGAAGATGATGGCCAGTGAGCACAGCTGGATCTGACCAGGGTGGAACTGAAGCAAGATTGGCCGAGACACTGTTTCACGCCAGGAAGGCTGCGAGTCAGTGATAATGTCTGAATATTGGATCTTCCCTTAATGACATGTGGGTGGCACGGTGGCACAGCGGTAGAGCTACTGCCTCACAACGCCAGAGGCCCGGGTTCGATCCTGACCACGGGTGCTTGTCTGTACGGAGTTTGCACGTTCTGCCCGTGGGTTTTCCCCGAGATCTTCGGTTTCATCCCACACTCCAAAGACGTGCAGCTTTGTAGGTCAATTGGATTGGTATAAATGTAAATTGCCCCAAGCAGGATGGTGTTAATGTGCGGAGATCGCTGGCCCAAGCGGACTCGGTGGGCCGAAGGGCCTGTTTCCGCGCTGTATCTCTAAATTAAACTAACCCAAAACAATCCAAGGTAGACAAAAATGCTGGAGAGACTCAGCAGGCGAGGCAGCATCTATGGAGAGAAGGAATGGGCAACGTTTCGGGTCTGAAGAAGGGTCTCGACACAAAACGTCAGCCATTCCTTCTCTCCAGAGATGCCTGACCGTCCCGCTGAGTTACGCCAGCATTTTGTGTCGACCGTCAAGTCGGGATCAAGTGCAGGGATCTTGACCTGGCCACGAAGGCCCGTTGTCATGGCGACGTTGCTGGGTCGGCCCGACCAAGCGTAGCCCGCGGTGACCTCCGCCGCCGTCGGCCGCGCTCGGTCCACGCGCCCGGACTCTGGGGAGTGGCGCCCGGTCCAGCCGAGCCACAGGCCTCCAGCGGCCCACACTCCCCTCCGTCGAGGCCGTCTGCTCACCGGCCCCCCGGCTGGGCACCTCGATATGCAGCGGGTGAGGTCCACAGCGGACCTCACCAGCAAAGGATATCTCCCAATCTGCGAGGTTTGCGGAAACCTGCGTCTGCTGAGCTGAAAAAACATCGCCAAGAAAGAAAGAAAACATGAGAAGTTCTCACAAGTATGACCGAGTCTTGGCTGCACTTAGAACCCCCCCCCCCCCCACCCCCGACTCCCTCCGCCCCTCCCCTACCCTGGCACTCGGTCTGTGTCATTGGAATGTGCACCTGCACTCGATTCCCTGCCTTAGACTTTACTTTGACCAAGTCCAAAGGCTTGACTTGGTAAACAGGGCTTAGCTAATTTCCTGTCTCTGTATTCCACTTGAAACCATTAAAAAAAAAATATTGCTGCCATAAAAATAGATGCTCTCCGGGATGAAAAAGAAGTTTCTAATTATGAAGCAAAAACAGATGCCAACTTGCATGGGAGGTATTGTGGAAATTCACACATGGGTTTCTGCTATCTTTCTGCCTAATCCCATTTCAATTACAATTATTTCTGATGTTTGTCTGGAGTGTGTGTGGGCATGTGTGTGCGTGTGTATTTGTGTATGTAAGGCATTCATGTGTGTACTGCACATATCTTTCTATGTAATCCTGTCTCAAAAACAATTATTTTTGTGTTTGTCTGATGTGCGTTTGCGTGCGTGTGTGTGTGTGTGTGTATACGTTCATAAGTGATAGGGGCTGAATTAGGCCATTTGGCCCATCGAGTCTACACCGCCATTTAATTATGGCTGGTCGACCACTCCCTCCTAACCCCATTCTCCTGCCTTCTCCCCATAACCCCTGACACCCATACTAATCAAGAAGCTATCTATCTCTGCCTTAAAGATATCCATTGACTTGGCCTCCACAGGTCTTCTGTGGCAAGGAATTCCACAGATTCACCACCCTCTGATATTCCTCCAAATGTCCTTCCTATAGGAATGTCCTATATTTCTGCGGCTATGACCTGTGGTCCTAGACTCTGCCACTGTGTGTGCCTGTATACATGCGTGTGCGTGTGTGTGTGCGTGTGTGTGTGTAAGGTATTCATGTGTGCTCTGTGAGACTCCGCACATGTGAATATGTGTTTGTTGCAGAGACAAGGAACTGCAGATCCCGGTTTACACACCAGGACACAAGGAATCATTCTGAAGAAGGGCCCTGGCCCGAAACGTCACCTATCCATGTTCTCCAGAGATGCTGCCTGATCCGCTGAGTTACTCCAGCACTTTGTGTCCAACTATGCTTGTTTATGTTCCTGTGCTGGTGGACATGGCGATTTGTGAGTGTCAACGTGCATGCGCTTGTGTATGTGCATCGGTAGTTATGTCTGAGTGTGTATATGTGTGTGTGTGTGAGTGTTAATCCTGGCTAAATTGGAGCAGCTAGGTCTTCAAAATGGGGTAAAGTTTCAGGGTTGCTGGGAGATTTGGTCAATTTGGAGTTGCTCTCTGCAGAGCTGGGACAAGCTGCGAAGAGGTGCCAGAGGTTAGATACAATTTGCAAGAAAAGAATGAGAACATCTGCAAACCCTGTCAATTAGGTGCAAGATGCATAGAATGGATTGGATGGCTGCAAACCAGACATACACCTTGTAAATAATTGTAAATAATGTTGCAGAGTTACACTTTGCCGAGTGTTGATTGGATGAGGTGTTGAGCCTTGTCTGGGTTTTTTGTAAATCAGGGTAAATGTTTCCTAAATTGGCTTCCTTGAGAAGTCCGTTTGAATGGAAGAATGGCCTACTTCTGCACCTATACTCTATTGTCTATTGTCTCTGTCTTACAGAATGAATCAAGAGTTACTAGTAACTTGATCAGTGTTGGTCAGGGTTATGGGGAGAAGGCAGGAGAATGGGGTTGAGAGGGAAAGATAGATCAGCCACGATTGAATGGCGGAGTAGACTTGATGGGCCAAATGGATTAATCCTGCTCCTAGATCTTATGCACTTATGAACTTATGTTCAGAGGGAACAGCGGACTTGATTTTGCATGTGTTTGGTTCTGAAATCCATACATCTCAAAGGATAGGAGTTGAGCTAATGATAGCTCCACTTAAAATAGATTCCAAGGCAGTGGTTGGACAGACTTGGGCTGTTTTCACTGGAATGCCGGAGGTGGTGGGAAGAGCTGATGGAGGTACGTCATATTATGAGAGGCGTTTGCAGGATGGAAAAATCAAATCAAATACTAATCAGTAGCTTTAAGGCGAGGGAGGCAAGTTTTAAAAGAGATGTGCGTGGAAGGTTTTTTTTACACAGAGGGCGGTGTGTGGCTGTGGTGCACTTCCAAGGGTGGTGGTGGTGGTGGCCGATATGTTAGTGGCCTTTAAATGACTTTTGGATAGGCACATGGATATACAGGGAATGGAGAAATATGGTTTATGTGCAGGTAGATAAGGGATCTTAGGTTCGGCACAGACCTTCTGGGCCGAAGGGCCTGCTCTTGTGCTGTGCTGTTCTACGTTCTATCATTCAATTTTCAACCTTGCGCAGAGTATTAGGTTCACCTATCTTTCAATGGCACGGCACGATGGCGCAGCGGTAGAGTTGCTGCCTCACAGCACCGGAGATCCGGGTTCGATCCTGTCTGCACGGAACTTGTACCTTCTCCCCATGACCTGTGTGGGTCCTCTCCGGGATCTCCGGTTTTGTCCCACACTCCAAAGACGTACAGGTTTGTAGGTCAGTTGGCTTGGTGTAATTGTAAATCGTCCTTGGTGAGTGTAGGATAGCATTAGTGTGCGGGGATCGCTGGCCGGCGGGGACTCGGTGGGCCGAAGGGCCTGTTTCTGCGCTGGATTTTCTGAACTAACCCAAACTAAACCAAACCAAACCAAAGCAAGCCAAACCAAACCAAAGCAAGCCAAGCCAAACCAGACCAAGCCAAGCCAAGCCAAACCAAGCCAAACCAAGCCAAACCAGGCCAAGCCAAACCAGCCAAACCAGGCCAAGCCAAACCAGGCCAAGCCAAACCAGGCCAAGCCAAACCAGGCCAAGCCAAACCAGGCCAAGCCAAACCAGACCAAGCCAAACCAGACCAAGCCAAACCAGACCAAGCCAAACCAGACCAAGCCACCAGACCAAACCAAACCAAGCCAAACCAAGCCAAACCAAGCCAAACCAAGCCAAGCCAAACCAAACCAAACCAAACCAAGCCAAACCAAACCAAACCAAGCCAAGCCAAGCCAAGCCAAACCAAACCAAACCAAACCAAGCCAAGCCAAACCAAGCCAAACCAAGCCAAGCCAAGCCAAGCCAGCCAAACCAAGCCAAGCCAACCAAGCCAAACCAAACCAAGCCAAACCAAACCAAACTTAACATTAAGTGAACATAGGCCATCAAAACTCCCAATGTGCCTGGACTCGCGGTTCGCAGACTAGCCAGCCTCCTGCCACATTTGCCACTATTGCGGGCTGGAAGATTCTGTGTACCACGTGTATATGGAGTGTGTGAGGTTGCAGCTCCCTGTTCCAATATCTAAAGGGGCTGCTCCTTGCCTTCTGGCTGCATTTCCCACCACCCACCATCCTGATCTTTGGACGCCCTGTGCGTAGGGGAGAGGGTTGAGGGCCAAAGATGTCCCGGTTGGGGTTGCTGCTCCTGGGCCTGGCCAAGCTGGCCATCCGCAAGTCACGGCGCCAGGCGGTAGAGTGCTCTGCCCGAGCCGGCTGCCTGCCCCTTTCCTGGGGTTAAGTCTGGTGTTAGTGAGGGACTATGCCATGTCCAAGGGCGCCCTGGGGGGGGTTTGCGGGACCGCTGGGCACCGCGGGGAGTTGAATGCATCCTTGACCAGATTGTAACATAGCTGTATAGTCGTTTATTGCTTCTCGTGTATTGTGGTGGTGGGTTCAGTTTTGTTGTTTTACTGTATATATAATTTCAATATTTGAATAAATATTTTTGATCATTAAAAAAAATGTTCCTGGACTTACAAAGGATGGAGAATTGTAGGAGATGAAACTGAGTGGCTGCCTTATGACGTTCAATAAACAACTAAAGAGGAATCTTGGAGGAACAGCACCTCATAATGGTCTTGGGTAGCTCATAACCCAAGTGGTATGAATATTAACCACTATCTCCAAGTGACACCTTGCTTTCCCTCTCTCTCCATCCCTCCCACATCCTAGTTTTCCGAGCAGTCTGACTGTCCTCCTGATTTACATTTTCCCTTTGCCCGCTTCATTGTCACCTTCCCCTAGCGAACAACGATGGACTCTACATTCTCCATGATCTCCGTCCTCTTTGATGTCTCGTTTTCACGCCTCACCCTTCCATATCTCGTGTGTCTTCCTCTTCCCTGACACTCAGTCTGAAGAAGGGTCCAGACCTGAAATGTCACCCATTCCTTCTCTCCAGAGACGCTGCCTGTCCCGCTGAGTTACTCCAGCACTCTGTGCCCACCTTCGGTGTAAACAGGCATCTGCAGTTCCTTCCTGCACATTGACCTTATAAGGAGGACTACATTGTTTTTGCAGTGAAGTTGTATTTGTGCATTAGACCCATCGAGAATAAAGGGACAGTGAGAGTGTCCTTATTTGCTCCTGTGTGGCTCAGAGAGGTTTGGCACGCCAATGCATTGAACAAATAATGGTTTTTAATTTTGCGCATCTGTGCATAAGTGCAGTCATGTGTATATATTTGTGTGTGTGCGCGTGTGTGTGTGCGTCTATTTATAGACCAATACTTGGCTTTGACACAGTATCAACACAAAGTTTGCCCAGATCACATGCGGAGCAAGGTCAACTTAGCGGGAGAGAGTCTAAGATTAGAGAACACAGCCTCAGAATAAAAAAGGACGCACCTTTAGAAAGGAGACGAGGAGGAATTTCTTCAGCCAGAAGGCCGTGAAGCTGCGGAATTCATCGCCGCAGACGGCTGTGGAGGCCATAAGTCCGGGATGGTGGGACTGTCATATGCTGAGAGAATGGAGCAGCTGGGCCTGTACACTCTGGAGTTTAGAAGGATGAGAGGGTATCTCATTGAGACATATATGATTGTTAAAGGCTTGGACATGCTAGAGGCAGGAACCATGTTCCCGATGTTGGGGGGGGAGACCAGAACCAGGGGCCACACAGTTTAAAAATAAGGAGTAAGCCATTTAGAACGGAGACGAGGAAACACTTTTTCTCACAGAGAGTTGTGAGTCTGTGGAATTCTCTGCCTCAGAGGGCGGTGGAGGCCGCTTCTCTGGGTGCTTTCAAGAGAGAGCTAGATAGGGCTCTTAAAAATAGCAGAGTCAGGGGATATGGGGAGAAGGCAGGAACGGGGTACTGATTGGGGATGATCAGCCATGATCACATTGAATGGCGGTGCTGGCTCGAAGGGCTGAGTGGCCTACTCCTGCACCTATTGTCTATTGTCTATTGTCTTTATGTATTTTTAAAGCAGAGATTGGCCGGTTCTCGATCAGTGAGGGTGTCGAAGGTTACGGGGAGAAGGCAGGCGAATGGGGTTGAGAGAGAATGATAGAGTGCTGGATTGCACACAAAGTCCAGCCGGCGGACCAGCTGAGGAGTTTCAGCCCGTGCGCTGGAGTTTACGCACGACATCGTGCGGCCCGGGCCAAAACCCCTCAGCTGGCCCGCCGGCTGGGCTTTGCGTTCTGCTGCACGCAAAGTCCGGCACCCCACCCCACCCAACTCACGAACCGATGATCGGCCATGAGAAGGAGAGGTGGGGTTTGGTGGTAAGCGAAGGTCCGAAGGTCGCACAGCGGGCCAGGCGAGGCTGCTGCTGCTGCTGCACTCCACGGGCTGCACTACGTCGGGACGGGTGAGGCGGGGGCAGGACGCGGCGCTCCGACCCGACAGTCCCCTCGACCAGAGTAGTAGCGGTCAAATACGGGACAAGGGCGGTCCCGTACGGGACAAGCCAATTTATCCCAATATACGGGATGTCCCGGCTAATACGGGACAGTTGGCAACACTAGACCCTGGACTCAGTGGGCTGAAAGGCCTGTTTCCACACTGTATGTCTAAAGTCCAACGTGAAGTCCAACTCTCCAGAAATGTAGCTACATCTTTGGAAGGAATGCAGCAGTCGAGGTTATGCATCATATCCACGTGCCCTTAAGAGCCTGCCAGTTGACCACAGTTATATTGAGAAATGTGTTCTGTACTCGAGCAGACAGTACGATCTGTACAAATAACAACTGTGATTATGTCACAACATATTTCTCTGTGTACTCAGTGAAGGTGGTTGGGAAATGTGGAGTGTTATGCAACTGATCCAGTGTTTCCAGACACACCGAGTGACACAGTGGCTCAACGGTAGAGTTGTTACCTCACAGCGCCAGAGTCCCGGGTTCGAAATATAGATAAATGTGAGGTGATCCACTTTGGTGGCAAAAACAAGGGGGCAGATTATTATCTCAATGGGGTTAGGTTAGATAGGGGGAGGTGCAGCGAGACCTGGGCGTCCTTGTACACCGGTCACTGAAAGCTGGCATGCAGGTACAGCAGGCAGTGAAGAAAGCCAATGGAATGTTGGCCTTCATAACAAGAGGATTTCAGTATAGGAGTAAAGAGGTTCTTCTGCAGTTGTATACGTCTCTGGTGAGATCACAACTGGAGTACTGTGTACAGTGTTGGTCTCCTAATTTGAGGAAGGACATCCTTATGATTGAGGCAGTGCAGCGTAGGTTCACGAGATTGATCCCTGGGATGGCGGGACTGTCATATGAGGAAAGATTGAAAAGACTAGGCTTGTATTCACTGGAGTTTAGAAGGATGAGGGGAGATCTTATAGAAACATATAAAATCATAAAAGGACTGGACAAGCTAGATGCAGGAAAAATGTTCCCAATGTTGGGCGAGTCCAGAACCAGGGGCCACAGTCTTAGAATAAAGGGGAGGTCATTTAAGTCCGAGGTGAGAAAAAAAGTTTTCACCCAGAGAGTTGTGAATTTATGGAATTCCCTGCCACAGAGGGCAGTGGAGGCCAAATCACTGGATGGATTTAAGAGAGAGTTATGTAGAGCTCTAGGGGCTAGTGGAGTCAAGGGTTATGGGGAGAGGGCAGGCACGGGTTATTGATAGGGGACGATCAGCCATGATCACAATGAATGACGGTGCTGGCTCGAAGGGCCGAATGGCCACCTCCTGCACCTATTTTCTATGATCCTGGCCACGGATGCTCCCTCTGACTGTGTGGGTTTCCTCCAGGTGATCTGGTTTCCTCCCACACTCCAAAGTCATGCAGGTTTGTAGGCTAATTGGCCCCAGTATGTAGGATAGTGTTGGTCGGCGCTGTATCTCTAAATTCTAAAGTAAAGTCTAAAGCTCCAGAAATGTAGCTACATCTTCGGAGGTACAAGTCATACATCATATCCTAGTGCCCTTGCAGCAGTCCTGAACTACTATCTACCTCATTGGTGACCCTCGGACTAACAGTCTGAAGAAGGGTCTCGACACGAAACGTTACATATTCCTTCGCTCCATAGATGCTGCCTCACCCGCTGAGTTCCTCCAGGATTTTTGTCTACCTTCGATTTTTTTTAAGCATCTGCAGTTCTTTCTTAAACACTGGGATTATCTTTGATCAGACTATACTGGCTTTACCTTGCACTAAATGATATTCCCATTCCATGTATCTATACACGGTATAGTAATCATGTATAGACCGCTGACTGGTTAGCACGCAACAAAAGCTTTTCTGTACCTTGGTACACGTGACAATTAACTAAACTAAACTCAACTTAAGAAAGAGCCGCATTCTCCATTCTGAAGGTACGTCCTTTTATTCTGAGGCTGTGGCCTCTGGTCCTTGAATCAGCCACTAGTGGAAACATCTTCTCCACATCCACTCTATCCAGGCCTTTTTATTTTCAATGAGATTCCCTACTCATCTTTCCAAACTCCAGTGACTGCAGGTGGCGGCACGCTGGCGCAGCGGTAGAGTCGCCCCTTACGGCGCCAGAGACCCGGGTTTGATCCCGACTACGGATGCTGTTTGTACGGAGTTTGTCCGTTTAACCCCGTGAGCTGCGTGGCTTTTCTCTGGGATCTCCGGTTTCCTTCCCACCATCCAGCGAGCTGCAGGTTTATAGGTTCATCAGCTTCATTAAAAATTGTAAATTGTCCCTGGTGTGTGTGTGTATATTGTGCGGGAATCGCTGGTTGGCACGGACTCGGCGGGCCGAAGGGCCTGTTTCCACAGTGGATCTCTAAACTAACGTAAAGTAAACTAAACTAAACTGGTAACGGGTATAGCTTGGACCCAATAGCAGCACAGAGTAGTAACACATGAATGGGTACACCGTACTCACACAGAGGCTCAGGATTGAGCGAGGGTTCCAAAGAGGGGCAGGCAGGAGACGTAGTCGGGGTAGCGGAAGGTCCGGTAACCAGGAGATCCAACACACGATGCAAACAAACCAGCGAGGGACAGACTAAAGGAGAGTCGAAGTCAGGCAGGAAGTCGAGGAGCCGTTGCAGGGATACACCAAACAGCCCAGGAGAGAGGCAGACAGAAACCAGGAGGTACGGGACCAAGGCCGTGGTCGGGGACAGAAGGCTGAGGTGATATCCGGGAAGACGACAGGACGGAATGGTCAGGGGCAGGCAGGTTCGAATCCGTGTAGGCAGTCGGGAAATCGCTGGAGAGTCTTGCATGAATGCTGAGAACAATCTGGCACTGTGTGAACGGTGAGGAGAGTCTATATACCGGGTTAATAGGTGATCAGAGGCAACTGAGTGCAACAGGTGAGGAGAGTTGGGCTGATGAGAGGGGAGTGGCAGGCAGGTGAGGAGAAGGAGGGACTGGTGGAAAAGTACCGGGAGGTGAAGTGGATGAGAATGAGGAGAGGGCAGACTGTGACAAAACTAAACTACAGGCCCGAATGTAGAGGGTAAGGGAGAGGGTTAGGAGGACATTACTCGAAATTGGAGAATTCAGTATTCACCTGTATACTGAATATCTGAATTCAGTGTGAAGAAGGGTCTCGACCCGAAACGTCACCCATTCCTTCTCTCCAGAGATGCTGCCTGTCCCACTGAGTTACTCCAGCATTTTGTGTCTCTCTTCAGTATTCATACCGTTGGGTCGAAGGCCACCCTAGCAGAATATAGACACAAAGAGCTGGAGTAACTCAGCGGGTCAGTCGGCATCCCTGGAGAAAAGAAATAGGTGACGTTTCGGGTCGAAACATCCTCTTCGGACCGGAAACATCACCTGTTTCTTTTCCCCAGAGATGCCGGCTGGCCAGCTGAGTTACTCCAGCATTCAGAAACATAGAAACATAGAAATTAGGTGCAGGAATAGGCCATTCAGCCCTTCGAGCCTGCACCTCCATTCAATATGATCATGGCTGATCATCCAACTCAGCATCCTGTACCTGCCTTCTCTCCATACCCCCTGATCCCTTTAGCCACAAGGGCCACATCTAACTCCCTCTTAAATATAGCCAAAGAACTGGACTCAACTACCTTCTGTGGCAGAGAATTCCACAGATTCACCACTCTCTGTGTGAAAAATTTTTTTTTCATCTCGGTCCTAAAAGATTTCCCACTTATCCTTAAACTGTGACCCCTTGTTCTGGACTTCCCCAACATCGGGAACAATCTTCCTGCACCTAGCCTGTCCAACCCCTTAAGAACTTTGTAAGTTTCTCTAAGATCCCCCCTCAATCTTCTAAATTCTAGCGAGTACAAGCCGAGTCTATCCAGTCTTTCTTCATATGAAATTCCTGCCATCCCAGGAATCAGTCTGGTGAACCTGCTGTACCCCCTCTATGGCAAGAATATCCTTCCTCAGATTGGTTCCGATAGTGTCTGTCTTTGGGTTAAACCAGCATCTGCAGCTCCTTCCTACCCAAGCGGAATATTGGATTGACTTTGTACAATAGTTCTTCCTCAGAGTCCTGACCAGAGTCTTGAATTCTTCTCTGCCTGTGGTTGTAACACCTGCTAATGAGACAGCCCAGCCCTGTTTAGCGTTTCCGATCCTGAACTTGTGCAGAATGGGCATGAAATATGAAGTGACACGTTACTGAGACGCTGACCAAACGGATTAGAGAAAGGGACTTAAGTTGCTGCCAGTGTGGTGAACGCACACAGTCCGCGTCGGTGAGCAAAATCAATTGTTTTCATGATGAAATACAGTGGGTGGGTGAGGGGTGATCTTATAGAGGTGTATAAAATCATGAGAGGAATAGATCGGGTAGACGCACAGAGTCTCTTGCCCAGAGTAGGTGAATCGAGGACCAGAGGACATGGGCTTATGGTGAAGGGGAATCTGAGGGGTAACGTTTTTCACACAAAGGGTGGTGGGTGTATGGAACGAGCTGCTAGAGGAATTAGTTGAGGTTGGGACCATTCCAGCGTTTAAGAAACAAAGGTTTCAAAGTGTGTTATATTGTCACATGTATCAATTAAGGTCCGGTGATATGCGAACCGTTAGGCAGGTGCATGGATAGGACAGGTTTGGAGGGATATGGGACAAACACAGGCAGGTGGGACGAGTGTAGCTGGGACATGTTGGCTGGTGTGGGCAAGTTTGGCCGAAGGGCCTGTTTCCACACTGTATCACTCTATGACTATAAATACTTGGCAATTTCAGATTCGGGGCAAGAGGAAACCAGAAGGTTGTTCTTGGTACTGACAAAACGACAGCAATTTGCATTTATTTACCAGAATATGAGGAGATAGTGGGCGGCACGGTGGCGCAGTGGTAGAGTTGCTGCCTCTCAGCGCCGGAGACCCAGGTTCGATCCCGACTACGGGTACTGTCTGTACGGAGTTGGCACGTTCTCCCCGTGACCTGCGTGGGTCTTATCCGCTTTAGGTTGTTAAGATGTTTGGACATTGCTAGAGGCAGGAAACATGTTCCCGATGTTGGTGGAGTCCAGAACCAGGGGCCACAGTTTAAGAATAAGGGGTAAGCCATTTAGAACGGAGACGAGGAAACACTTTTTCACACAGAGAGTGGCGAGTCTGTGGAACTCTCTGCATCAGAGGGCGGTGGAGGCGGGTTGCCTGGATAGTTACAAGAGAGAGCTAGATAGGGCTCTTAAAATCAGGGGATATGGGGAGAAGGCAGGAACGGGGTACTGATTGGGGATGATCAGCCATGATCACATTGAATGGCGGTGCTGGCTCGAAGGGCCGAATGGCCTACTCCTGCACCTATTGTCTATTGTCTATTGTCTATTATCTACCATCACGACCTACCTACGACCTACCTATACCTATGAATAATAAGTGTTAATTTTTTCCATGCCGACCTTTTTTTTAACTCGTGGACATTTTTTTATCAGGCTGGAAAAAACGGCGCAACCTACTTGAGGCCACGTGTACGCGGAGACCACTCACGAGCATGAGGAAGAGTTACGAAGACCTCCTACGACCTCGCTGCGACCATGCTGCGAGTATGACTCAAGGGCAAACTCAGCAGAGGTCGCCAATTTGGTCGTGAAAGTGGGTCAGCGGCTTCACTGCAGCATTTTGTGTCTATCTTCAGTCTAAACCAGCATCTGCAGTTCTTTCCTACATCAATTCAAAAGATTCACGACCCTCTGTGAAAAGAAACTTCAAAGCACGTATTCTTTCCTGCGCTCCAAGGAATAAAGTCCTCGTCTGCTCAATCTCTCCCGATAGCTCAGACCCTCTAGTCCTGGCAACAACCTCACAAATCCTCACTGTACTCTTTCCAGCTTGACAACATCTTTCCAGTAACATGGTGCCCAGAACTGAACACAATGCTAGAAATGCGACCTCACCAACATCTTACACAACTTCAAGATGGCGGCGCTGGCTTAACAGCTGCGGCCCACCTGCAGTCCGTCTGTTTTTTTTTCCGTTTTGTTCCTGTCATGTTTTAGTTAATTTTGTTTTATTAAGTTGTGTGTGGGTGGGGTGGGAGAAGCATGCTTTGGCCTCTTCCTTCGGGGGATGCGACTTTTTCTTCGGTCGTGTCCCCCGTCTCCGTCTGCGGCAAGGCCTAATGGCGGGGCTGGCGGCGGCGGAGCTGTGGCGGAGATCTGACCCGGCTGGAGCTGTGGCGGCAGCGGCGGAGAACTGGCCCGGCACCGGGGCTGTGGCGGCGGCGGCGGCAGCGGAGACCTGACTCGGCCTCAGAGCTGTGGCGAGGCAGCGACCACCCGCGGAGTTTGAACCGTCGCCTCGGCGCAGAGGGAGAACAAAGAGGGAAGAGCCAGAGACTTTAAGATTTTTGCCTTCCACCACAGTGAGGAGGTGTTTGGTGAACTCACTGTGGTGGATGTTAAATTTGTGTTGACTATGTGTTTTGTCATTTTTTTAAAATTATATGTATGACTGCAGGGAAACAGAATTTCGTTCAGACCGAGAGGTCTGAATGACAATAAATGAATCTAATCTAATCTAAACTGCATCTTTAGAGATACAGTGCAGAGGAAGGCCTTTCGGCCCACCGAGTCCGTGCTGACCAGCGATCCCTGCACATTAACACTTTCGTACCCACACTGGGGACCATATAACCATATAACCATATAACAATTACAGCATGGAAACAGGCCATCTCGACCCTTCTAGTCCGTGCCGAACACATAATCTCCCCTAGTCCCATATACCTGCGCTCAGACCATAACCCTCCATTCCCTTCCCATCCATATAACTATCCAATTTATTTTTAAATGATAAAAACGAACCTGCCTCCACCACCTTCACTGGAAGCTCATTCCACACAGCTACCACTCTCTGAGTAAAGAAGTTCCCCCTCATGTTACCCCTAAACGTCAGTCCCTTAATTCTCAAGTCATGTCCCCTTGTTTGAAGACAATTTACATTTATAGCAAGCCAATGAATCTACAATCCTGTGTTTGGAGTGTGGGAGGAAACCAACACTGAAAACCCACGCAGGTCACGGGGAGAACGTGCAAACTCCGTACAGGCAGCACCCGTTGTCGGGATTGAACCCGGGTCTCTGGCGCGGTGAGGCAGCAACTCTACCACTGTGCCGCCCTACGCAACAGAGCAACAGTTCTTTGTAGGGAAGAACTACATAAGATGCTGGTTTAAATCGAAGGTAGACACGACATGCTGGAGTATCTCAGCGGGACCGGCAGCATCTCCGGAGAGAAGGAATGGGCGACGTTTCGGGTCGGGTTCAGACTGAAGAAGGGTCGCGTCCTGAAACGTCAGCCATCCCTTCTCTCCAGCGATGCTGCCTGTCCCCGCTGAGTTACTCCAGCATTTTGTGTCTACCTTCGAGAGCAACAGTCTGTTGGTCTTTCGGTCTTATGCAGATGCAGAAAGAACAGAGTGAGGGGGAAAGCTAGAGGGAGTACAGAGAAGGTTCACCAGACTGATTCCTGGGATGTCAGGACTTTCATATGAATAACGACTGGATAGACTCGGCTTGTACTCGCTAGAATTTAGAAGATTGAGGGAGGGATCTTATAGAAACTTGCAAAATTCTTAAGGGGTTGGACTGGCTAGATGCAGGAAGATTGTTCCCGATGTTGGGGAAGTCCAGAACAAGGTTTAAGGATAAGGGGGAAATCTTTTAGGACCGAGGCTAGAATTTTTTTTTTCATACAGAGAGTGGTGAATCTGTGGAATTCTCTGCCACAGAAGGTAGTTGAGGCCACAGTTCATTGGCTATATTTAAGAGGGAGTTAGATGTGGCCCTTGTGGCTAAAGGGATCAGGGGGTACGGAGAGAAGGCAGGTACAGGATATTGAGTTGGATGATCAGCCATGATCATATTGAATGGCGGTGCAGGCTCGAAGGGCAGAATGGCCTCTACTCCTGCACCTATTTTCTATGTTTCTATGATTCTATGAGAAGAGAGAGAGTGGAGATTGCACCAAGGAAAGTACGCATCAACGTTCTTGTGGCATCTGAGTTAGATCATTGCCCGAATGCCATTCCAGCTGGATCAGGCATTGGCCAACTTTCAGTCAAAGCATGGTTGGTTAAGCAAGATGGTGTCATTGGGTTGGCTCATGGCTTCCAGGAATTCACTAGTGGTCTGGATTATGTTTAGAGGAAATTGCAATTTGCAGGGTGATGGGTCAAACTTTGAAAGTGCCAGGAACCAAGAAAGAAAGTTGAAAACCTGGGCACGGATTGTTTCCTTTTCCCATTTAGTTTAGAAGGATGAGGGGAAAATCTTATCGAAACATATACAATTATAAAAGGACTGGACAAGCTATAAGCAGGAAAAATGTTCCCAATGTTGGGCGAGTCCAGAACCAGGGGCCACACACAGTCTTAGAATAAAGGGGAAGTAATTTAAGACTGAGGTGAGAAAAAACGTTTTCACCCAGAGAGTTGTGAATTTGTGGAATTCCCTGCCACAGAGGGCAGTGGAGGCCAAGTCACTGGATGGATTTAAGAGAGAGTTAGATAGAGCTCTAGGGGCTAGTGGAGTCAAGGGGTACGGGGAGAAGGCAGGCACGGGTTATTGATTGGGGACGATCAGCCATGATCGCAATGAATGGAGGTGCTGGCACGAAGGGCCGAATGGCCTCCTCCTGCACCTATTTTCTATGTTTCTATGTTTCATCCTCAGTTTATGATTCTGTTGCCTGTTGGTTTTTCATGATTATAAGTGTTGGTAGCAGAATGAGGCCATTCAGCCCGTCAAGTATCCTCCACCATTCTATCCTAGAGACATAGATCATTGATCTCGCTGGTACCACCCCAGCCAACATCGGACGAGACGCGGCTACGCTGGTCCTCTCTCGAAAGGCACAGACCAGTGAATCCCTCCATCTCCATCAGATCGTCAGACCAATGGAAGTCAGTGGAACCATCTAGGCTACACCAGTACATCGATGACCCCATGGACGTCCCTGGCCAGGACCTGCCCCGAAAGCAGTGGACAACCGTCAACCGTTTGAGGACGGGCGTTGGACGCTATGGAGTAGCAGCGATGAAGAGGTGGGGCCTCGTGGACAGCGCCTCCTGCAGGTGTGGGGACCCAACACAGACAGTGGAGCACATACTCACCAGTTGCCCCAAACACTGGCCACCGAATGGTGAACGAGGTCTGACTGACCTGGACGATGACACGTTGGCCTGCGGCTCGCCTCAACAGAGCTGCGGGTCTAAAAGACACACGACAGAAGCAGAAGATCATTGAAAATGGATGCAGGTGTGGACCATTCGGCCCTTGAGCCAGCACGGCCATTCAATATGATCATGGCTGATCATCCAAAACCAGTACCCCGTTCCTGCCTTCTCCCCATTTCATGCATAATCTATCTTCCCCAATTAGCCACCATCTCCCCCATAACCCCTGACATAGAAACATAGAAAAACATAGAAACATAGAAACATAGAAACATAGAAATTAGGTGCAGGAGTAGGCCATTCAGCCCTTCGAGCCTGCACCGCCATTCAATATGATCATGGCTGATCATCCAACTCAGTATCCCGTACCTGCCTTCTCTCCATACCCTCTGATCCCCTTAGCCACAAGGGCCACATCTAACTCCCTCTTAAATATAGCCAATGAACTGGCCTCGACTACCCTCTGCGGCAGAGAGTTCCAGAGATTCACCACTCTCTGTGTGAAAAAGTTTCTTCTCATCTCGGTTTTAAAGGATTTCCCCCTTATCCTTAAGCTGTGACCCCTTGTCCTGGACTTCCCCAACATCGGGAGCAATCTTCCTGCATCTAGCCTGTCCACCCCCTTAAGAATTTTGTAAGTTTCTATAAGATCCCCTCTCAATCTCCTAAATTCTAGAGAGTATAAACCAAGTCTATCCAGTCTTTCTTCATAAGACTGTCCTGACATCCCAGGAATCAGTCTGGTGAACCTTTACCTGACACCGATACTAATCACAAATCTGGATCTCGATCTGGATGTAGTGCGCTGAAAAGCTCGAGGTACAGCATCACTCAACACTGGACAATTTTTTGTACTGGACGATTAAAAATCATTTATGGTCAATTAATCTACAAACCTGTACGTCTTTGGATCATCCCCAATCAGTACCCCGTTCCTGCCTCCTCCCCATATCCCCCGATTCGCTACTTTTAAGAGCCCTATCTAGCTCTCTCTTGAAAGCATCCAGAGGAACTGCCTCCACCGCCCTCTGAGGCAGAGAATTCCACAGTGTGCAGGCAGGTAGTAACATTCAGGGATAGTTGATGGGTTTATTCGTACGGCTGTATGGTAACTCATATCTCAAAGCACCAACTGGTGCTTGTGACAATAAATGTAACTTGAACTTGAACTTGAACTTGGTATGTGGGGAGAATTAAAAAAATTGGAATTAACATGGGATTCATGTTGTACCAACAAGGAACTGCAGACGCCGGCTAATTCACAAAAGGACATAAAGTGGTGGAGTAACTCAGCAGATCAGGCAGCATTCCTGCAGGAAGACACAAAGGTCAGGAGTTACTCAGCGGGTCAAGCAGCATCTCTGGAGAAAATGAATAGGTGACGTTGTGGGTCGAGACACTTCTTCAGGAAAAATGTTCCCAATGTGGGGCGAGTCCAGAACCAGGGGCCACAGTCTTAGAATAAAGGGGAGGGAGGGGGTCATTTAAGGCTGAGGTGAGAAAAAACGTTTTCACCCAGAGAGTTGTGAATTTATGGAATTCCCTGCCACAGAGGGCAGTGGAGGCCAAGTCACTGGATGGATTTAAGAGAGAGTTAGATAGAGCTCTCGGGGCTAGTGGAGTCATGGGGAGGGGAGAAGGCAGGCACGGGTTATTGATTGGGGATGATCAGCCATGATCACAATGATTGGCGGTGCTGGCTCGAAGGGCCGAATGGCCTCCTCCTGCACCTATTTTTTATGTTTCTATGTTCAGAACATGGATAGGTGACATTTCTGGTCGAGGCCTTTCATCAGATTGGCTGAACAGCGTCTTGACTTATAAAGGTTACCCATCCACGTTCCCCGATGCTGCCTGAGCCGTTGAGTTACTCGAGTACTTTGTGTCCTTTCACGATTAATATTCTTCTTCTTAGCGAGTCCACACGCAAGATTAGAAATTGCTCAGCCGGGGCTGAACACACTTCTCGGCAACAGCATACAATGGTGGCCGTCTTGTCGGTTCTTGCTGCTTCTTGTGCGTGGCGGTGGAAAGATTGGCGGATGCTGGGCCGCGACGTGAACGCCCTTTCCTTGACCCCCACCGTTAATATTTCTGGGTGCTTGACGGTCACCGCAGACTCGATGGGCTTTCACTCCCCGCATCACCGTCTATATCTCTCGTTTCCCTTATCCCTAACCCGAAATGTCGCCCATTCCTTCCCTCCAGAGATGCTGCCTGTCCCGCTGAGTTGCTCCAGCTTTTTGTGTCTATCTTCGATGGGCCGAAAGGCCTGTTTCCTTGCTGCACGATTCCATGACTTCCGAGATTCAGCCCATGGAGTCCGTGCCGACCAGCGGTCACCCCGTACGCCAACACTACCCTACACACGAGGGCCAATGTTACAATTTTACCGAAGCCAATTAACCGATGCTCCCGTCCACCGGGCCTGCAGCCGGAGCTTCCGAAGCTCCAAAGTCGGGTGGCTGCCGCGCGCCACCACAGCTCTCCCCCGCTCTGAAGACGGCCAGCTTTGCGTTGTCAGGTCCGCAGGATCCGCGACTGGGGCCCTCAGGTTGGTCCCGGCCGGAGTCCACCGACGGCTCCTTAGTGTTAGGCCCAACGACACCGGAGACCCGACAGAGCAAAGGTCGGGTCCCCGTACAGGGAAGAGACTAAACGGTTTCCCCCACATCCCCCCCCTCCCTCCCCCCCCAACATATACACAGCTAAAAAATAATAAAAACTAAGCTCAAAACATACATTTAACAAGACAAAAATAAAAAAAAGACGGACGACTGTAGTCGAGCCGCTGCCGTTAGGCGCCGCCGTCGAGGTCTGAGAGTGCGGTGATTGGAGGAGGGAGACGTGCCCAGGTCATAGGGTCACAACAGCAGCCCTGGACACCGACCTGCGCCTCATCTGCAGCCAGGATCGATCCTGGCCGGCTCTCCGGCGCTGCATTCGCTGCCGAACCTCCACTGGACCATCCCTGTCCCCACCCGAGTGCCCCCCCCCCCCCCCCATTGTCCGGGGGTGGCCAGAGACGTCGGGACTCAGACAAGCGCGGTGCCCCCAGGCCCACAGCCAGTGCAGAGAAGCAGCCCTAAACCCAGCTCAACTCTGCCTGTCCCGCCAGGTTAACCTACAGCCCTGCCTGGACTAAAGGGAAATATGGCCCAGGTTTGCAGCCAGCGCGGAGAAGCAGCGCTAGTTCCACGGTTCCAGGCTGGTGTCCCGTCAGTCCAGGCAGGGCTGTAGGTTAACCCGGCGAGACAGGCAGAGTTGAGCTGCATTTAGCGCTGGATTGAGCTGTAATTACCGTTCACAGGGCCCACGGCAGAAGCCTTTGAAGCCTCGCGTATGCATCTGAGTGCCCACGGCAGAAGCCTTTGATGCCTCGTGTATGCATCTGAATGTGCGCATGCGTGCGGCCACCAAGAAATTGTGTCCTCCCCCCCCCCCCCCCCGCCCGCCCCATATTTTGTTAACGATTTCCATCACTATGACCGCATACAGTGAAACATTGAAGACTTCTGTTGTAAACTAAAGGGCCTGTCCCACTTTCCCGAGTCCTCTGCCGAGTTGAATGGGCCTTAAAAATTTTTTTTGTGATCTACGAACTCCTCCTCCCGACTATCTGTTTACTAGTGGACTTTTTTGTCAGGCTGGAAAAAACGTCCCGACTTACCTGATGCCCCGAGTACCTACTGCTGGCATAACGAGCCGCTGCGATATATCTACGGACTCGCTACGGACTCGCGGACATTCTCCGGGTTTGAATCAAGGGGAAAACTCAGGAGAATTCGTGAGTAACTCGGGAAAGTGGGACAGGGCCTTAAAGACTCTCAGGTTTTTTGTGCAGGCCTAGAAAAACAAACACAAAACTTCGAAAGAGCATTTTTACAGCCTGGGTATTGCAAGATACGGCTGGAGGGGGAATTTCTCGTAAACTCGTAAACTCCATAAGCAGAACAACTACGGATTAAAGTCACAAACATTGCCTGAAGTACATTCCTGTGGCACATAATTGAACAAGTAAGGTATTCCTGTGCGTGAAGCTTTGCGAGAAATGGGTTCAGTCTGACGACAAAGCCTTACTGGAGGTCGATGATGAGTCAGTGTAGTTTCCCCCCTGGTCATAGGGACTATCGACATGTACACGCACACGGATACCGGTTACAGATGCCCAGTTAGGGCCTTCAATATCTCACTCAGTTCCGTCTGACAACTTCTTTTCAAAAAGGGCCAACACCAACAAGCACTTAATTACTGCCGCTACTTTCAGGCCTGTTCTACATCAAAACAGAAGGCACTATGTTGTAAGTGCTTGTCCGTATTTTCTCAGTTTATAGTTGAGTTTAGAGGTACAGCGCGGAAACAGGCCCTTCGGCCCGTCGAGTCCTCGCTGTCCAGCGATCCCCGCAAACTAACACCAACACTAAAACTAACACTAGGGGTCACAGTTTAAGGATAAGGGGGAAATCTTTTTGGACCGAGATGAGAAAAGCATAATTGGTTTTAGTAAACTGCTCCTGTTGCGTATGGGGTGATTGCTGGATTTCTGAATGGGGTGGTGAATCTCTGGAATTCTCTGCCACACAAGGTAGTTGAGGCCAGTTCATTGGCTATATTTACGAGGGAGTTAGATGTGGCCCTTGTGGCTAAGGGGATCAGGGGGTATGGAGAGAAGGCAGGTACAGGATACTGAGTTGGATGATCAGCCATGATCATATTGAATGGCGTATGGTGCAGGCTCGAAGGGCCGAATGGCCTCTACTCCTGCACCTATTGTCTATGTTTCTGTGTGTCTACCTTGCACACGCTAGGGACAATTTCACATTTACACAAAGCCAATGAACCTACAAACCTGGACGTCTTTGGAGTGTGGGAGGAAACCGAAGACCTCGGAGGAAGCCCACGCAGGTCGCGGGGAGAACGTGCAAACTCTGCACAGACAGCACCTGCAGTCAGGATCGAAAACCCGGCGTTGTAAGGCAGCAACTCTATCGCTGTGCCACCATGGCCTTTAAGCTTGTTGTTTGGTCGATGCTAATCTTAAATGTAAGTGGTAATTGTTCCGTTCACTCCCGACATCTTAGTGAGCGATGGAGGGCAGAACGGTTCGAACAGGAGGGTGTGAAAGGCCTAGTTTGTGGGAAGGTATTTTAGTCAAGAAGAGTGTTTTACTGTCATTTGTCCCAAAACGGAACAATGAAATTCTTACTTACAGCAGCACAATATGTAAACACCTCTTTAATCAGAGTTTATTGGACTCTCTTTCTCTCTCTCTCTCTCTCTCTTTTTTTTTTTTTTTTTTTTTTTTTTTTTTTTTTCAAAGACTTTATTCAACACATCAAATACTACAACAGATCAAGTCATACACAAAACAAACTTACATTATATCGTGTCATTATAGTACAACATTACAATCATTATTCACAATACTCTCAACCCCACGCGGTGACCAGCGCCCACGGAATACCTCCAAAGTCCCCGTGAGCACCGCATGTTCCCTCTCCAGGGACACACGTGCACGGACGTAGGCCCGAAAGAGGGGCAAGCAGCCGACTCTTGCCTGACCATCCATCGCCTGCTGCCTGGACCCGCGTATGGCCATCTTGGCCAGGCCCAGGAGTAGACCGACAGGTAGGTCCCACCCTCCCACTTGGCTCTCCCCACACCCTGCCTTGTGTCCAAACACAAGAATCGTAGGACTAAAATGTAACCAGAACTTTAGGAACAACCCCTTCAGATATTGATACAGGGGCAGTAGCCTCTCACACTCCATATAAATGTGGAACACGGTCTCTTCCTCGCCACAGAAAATACAGGCAGCGGACTAGTCCGGGAACCGACTCAAAAGTTTGTTACACGCCACCGCTCTGTGCAGCACTCTCCACCCCAGGTCCCCCACGTAAAGGGGGACAACTCCCTTGTAGAGGGACCCCCACTGGGGACCTTCCCCGCCTCTCTCCCTCTCCCTCTCCCCCCCCTCTCTCTCTCTCGTACTCTCCCATTCTCTCTCTCTCTAGCAGCGGAACATTGCTGAAAATTACAGCTTGCGTTTAAAAAATGACTTTAGACAGTCAAATGAGGAGCTTTGACATCTTATAATTCTCAATAAAAAGCCTTTTCTCCAAGTTGACCCCGAAGGTCACGGTCTCAAATTAGTCACGAGAGACTTGAAGGCTAAATGTTGGTTGACACTTGAATGCTGCTCATTCACAGGGCCAGGGTGAAAGGTTAATCTGCAGTCTAAAATCAATGGAGATGTTTATCAACATATTATCAACCAATTCGCATAATTTTGCAGAGTCAAAAAACGACCCTATTTTGTATTATTTTTCAAAAGGTCACAAAGTGCTGGCGTAATTCAGTGAGTCAGCCAGCGTTCCTGGAGAACGTGGATAGGTGACGTTTCAAGACCAAAACGTGTGTCAGCCATGATCACAGTGAATGCCGGTGCAGGCTCGAAAGGCCGAATGGCCTACTCCTGCATCTATTTTCTATGTTTCTATGTTTCTATGCTGCCTGTCCCTGCCTTTATAGAAACATAGAAACATAAATTAGGTGCAGGAGTAGGCCATTCGGCCCTTCGAGCCTGCACCGCCATTCAATATGATCATGGCTGATCATCCAACTCAGTATCCCGTACCTGCCTTGTCTCAATACCCTCTGATCCCCTTGGCCACAAGGGCCACATCTAACTCCCTCTTAAATATAGCCAATGAACTGGCCTCAACTACCCTCTGTGGCAGAGAGTTCCAGAGATTCACCACTCTCTGTGTGAAAAAAGTTCTTCTCATCTCGGTTTTAAAGGATTTCCCCCTTATCCTTAAGCTGTGACCCCTTGTCCTGGACTTCCCCAACATCGGGAACAATCTTCCTGCATCTAGCCTGTCCAACCCCTTAAGAATTTTGTAAGTTATCATCTCTTATAAAGTAGTTTTTTATGTTTCAGTAAACCAAGTCAAGTTAGGGTTATTCGTCACATACACATACGAGATGTGCAGTGAAATGAAAAGTGGCAATGCCTGCGGATTGTGCAAAAAACTACAAAACAGAATGGAACAGAATCACATATTCACATATTACATATTTGTGGGAGGAAAAATACCCCCAAATAACCCAGCAATTTTATAAATACATCACACAGCAGTAAATCAGTACAGTAAAGTTAGTCCCTGGTGAGATAGGAGTTTACAGTCCTAATGGCCTCTGGAAAGAAAGCTTCTTCTCCATTCTCACCGCATGGCAACGGAGGCGGTTGCCTGACCGTAGCAGCTGGAACAGTCCATTGCAGGGGTGGAAGGGGTCTCCCATGATCTTGTTGGATCTGGAGTTGCACCTCCTGATGTATAGTTCCTGCAGGGGGGCGAGTGCAGGAACTATACCACTGAACGCATTACTCTCTGCTGATCCTTCTTGTCCTGCGCAGAGCAGTTCCCAAACCAGTCCTCCAATCTGCTGACTGGCTTAATGAAGATAACAAATCACTTCAGTTCCTTCCTACACATTGCTGGAGTCTGTTTGGGTTTTAACATGTTTTAATATAATTTGGATGAAGGTTCATTTAACAACGCACATGACACGTCCAGTGCTTATTAACGCAAAATAGTGTATCTCAAGCATTTTGCGATTGATCTTGCCATGTTAAGGCCCTGTCCCACTTTCCCGTGCTACTCACGAACTCTCACGAGTTTTCCCCACGATTCGAACTCGGGGAATGTCAGGTAATGTCGGTAGAGAGCCCGTAGGAGTCCGTAGATGTTTCCTAGCGGCTCGTAACGCCAGCCGTAGGAACTCGGGGCATCAGGTAAGTCGAGACGTTTTTTCAACATGTTGAAAAATGTCCACGAGTTAAAAAAATAGCCCCGAATACCTACGAACGGCTTTTACCGTAATTCTCCGAGTTCGAATCAAGGGGAAAACTCGGGAGAGTTTGTGAGTTACTCGGGAGAGTGGGACAGGGCCTTAAGTAGCAAATAAAAACAGCGCTTGGATTTTATTTTGTTTAAGAAGGAACTGCAGATGCTGGAAAATCGAAGGTAGACAAAAATGCTGGAGAAAATCAGCGGGTGAGGCAGCATCTATGGAGCGAAGGAATTAGGCAACGTTTCGACCCAAAACCCTTCTTCAGACTGTTTAAGAAGGAACTGCAGATGCTGGAGAATCGAAGGTTACACAAAAAAGCTGGAGAAACTCAGCGGGTGCAGCAGCATCTATGGAGCGAAGGAAATAGGCAACGTTTCGGCCCGAAACGTTGCCTATTTCCTTCGCTCCATAGATGCTGCTGCAACCGCTGAGTTTCTCCAGCTTTTTTGTGTACCCTTCTTCAGACTGATGTGTGGGGGGGGGGGGAGAAGAAAGGAGAAAAAGCTTTGGAGTGAGGAGGAGGAGAACTTCTTCAAAGTCGGCATACCTTGAGGAGATTTCACAGTGGAGTAGACAAAGCGTTTAAGAAGGAACTGCAGATGCTGGAAAATTGAAGGTAGACAAAAGTGCTGGAGAAACTCAACCGGTGCGGCAGCATCTATGGAGTTGTTCTCCTTTCTTCTTCCCACCCCCCCCCCCCCCCCCCCCCCCCCCCCCCCCCCCACCCCACCCTACATCAGTCTGAAGAAAGGTTTCGGCCCGAAACGTTGCCTATCTTCTTCGCTCCATAGATGCTGCCGCAACCGCTGAGTTTCGAGTTGTCCATAGTGTACAGATAGATGATAAAGGGAATAACGTTTAGCCCATGAAGGCCCGGTTGCAAATAGCCCAAGGGTCTCCAATGGGGTAGATGGTAGGTCAGGACCACTCTCTAGTTGTTGGTGGGATGGTTCAGTTGCCTGGTAACATGTGCAACTGTGGAGAGGTACAGACAACGGCCCACCTACTGACTTGCCACCGAGAGGCACGAGGATCCTCCAGTGCTTCTACGCAGCGGCGGTGGAAAGCATCTTGTCCGGGAACATTACCATCTGGTTCGGGAATTGCTCTGCCAAGGACAAGAAGGCTCTGCAGAGAGTAGTGCGTTCGGCCGAACGCACTATGGGAACTTCACTCACCCCCCTGCAGGAACTATACAACAGGAGGTGCAACTCCAGAGCAAACAAAATCATGAGAGACCTCTTCCACCCCTGCAACGGACTGTTCCAGCCGCTACGGTCAGGCAAACGCCTCCGTTGCCATGCAGTGAGAACGGAGAGGTTGAGAAGGAGTTTCTTCCCAGAGGCAATTCGGACTGTAAACGCCTTTCTCACCAGGGACTAACTCTACAGAACGTTTTTCCTTCTATTATTTATTATGTAAAAGAATATGTGTGTTATGATTGTGTTTATAATTTGTTTGGTTGTTTTGTTGTTTGTCTTTTGCACAAAAGTCCGCGAGCATTGCCACTTTCATTTCACTGCACATCTCGTATGTGTATGTGACAAATAAACTTGACTTGACTTGACTTGACTTGACTGCGGATGATCTCTGCAGAGGCCAAGATATGGCACGGGCTGCGGCAAAGCGATGGCAGAACGCCGACAGACGCACGCGCGATCGGGCGAGATTGTCTCTTGTCTATAACATGGTTTTGTGTTTAAAAGGCAAAGAAATACTCCCTGTTTATATAACACTCTTCACAACCCGAAGAAACAGTAAACGCTTTTTTTACGGCCTATAAAGCACTTCAGAGGTTTGGTGACACTTACAATGTAACAACCCCAACACAGAATAAACATTTGTCTGGGTGAACAGCTGGTTGAAAATCTCAAAGGGATAATGCAACGCTCGTCCTAAGTTATATGGATGGGAACAGCATGGGGATAAGGGGAGTTTGGATTTAAAAGCATATTAAATGTAACACAAACTTTACAAGACTTGAGAATGGTAACCATGACTGATCTGGCGGGTATATATCGGGGGAAATTTAACCAGTTAATTGGCTATATTTTAGAGGGAGTTAGATGTGGCCCTTGTGGCTAAAGGGATCAGGGGGTATGGAGAGAGGGCAGGTATGGGATACTGAGTTGGATGATCAGCCATTGAATGGCGGTGCAGGCTCGAAGGGCCGAATGGCCTACTCTTGCACCTATTTTCTATGTTTCTATATGTATTCAACGGTATATGGACACACTGATCTGTTCTGTATTTATTTATGCCTACAATATTCTGTTCAAGATGGAACTGCCGATTCTGGAGAATCGAAGGTTGACAAAATTGCTGGAGAAACTCAGCGGGTGCTTGGTTTTTCCAGCAATTTTGTCTGCCGACAATATTCTGTTGTGCTGAAGCAAAGCAAGAATTTCATTGTCCTATCTGGCACACTTGACAATAAACTCGCTTGAATCTTGAATCTATTGTGACTAGACACAGTGAGATTCTTTGCTTGCTTACACAATGTATACAAATCTACTATCTACCTCATTGGTGACCCTCGGGCTATCAGTCTGAAGAAGGGTCTCGACCCGAAACGTCACCCGTTGCTTTCCCCCAGAGACGCTGCCTGACCCGCGGAGTAACTCCAGCTTTTTTGTACGTCACCCTCCGACGTGGAAGTTTTCATTTATGGGTCTTTCCGAGCAGTTGGCAAAAGTATTTCAAAACACAGTTTTACAGGTGTCAATACTTTCTGGAGAGGAACTTCTAAACCTATAAGATTCGTTATTTCTAGTCTTTGCACATTAGGTGCAGTTTTGCACATGCCTGAGTCAATCTCACGCCAATGGATTGGAAATTGTGCAGTTGTGTATTGGAGTTTCATAAAAACATAGAAACATAGAAATTAGGTGCAGGAGTAGGCCATTTGGCCCTTCGAGCCTGCACCGCCATTCAATATGATCATGGCTGATCATCCAACTCAGTATCCCGTACCTGCCTTCTCTCCATACCCCCTGATCCCCTTAGCCACAAGGGCCACATCTAACTCCCTCTTAAATATAGCCAATGAACTGGCCTCAACTACCCTCTGTGGCAGAGAGTTCCAGAGATTCACCACTCTCTGCGTGAAAAAAGTTCTTCTCATCTCGGTTTTAAAGGATTTCCCCCTTATCCTTAAGCTGTGACCCCTTGTCCTGGACTTCCCCAACATCGGGAACAATCTTCCTGCATCTAGCCTGTCCAACCCCTTAAGAATTTTGTAAGTTTCTATAAGATCCCCTCTCAATCTTCTAAATTCTAGAGAGTATAAACCAAGTCTATCCAGTCTTTCCTCATAAGACAGTCCTGACATCCCAGGAATCAGTCTGGTGAACCGTCTCTGCACTCCCTCTATGGCAATAATGTCCTTCCTCAGATTTGGAGACCAAAACTGTACGCAATACTCCAGGTGTGGTCTCACCAAGACCCTGTACAACTGCAGTAGAACCTCCCTGCTCCTATACTCAAATCCTTTTGCAATGAAAGCTAACATTCAGTTTGAGTTCAGTTTATTGTCACGTGTACCGAGGTACAGTGAAAAGCTTTTGTTGCGTGCTAGCCAGCCAGCGGAAAGACAACACATGATTACGATCGAGCCAACCACGGCGTACAGATACAGGATCACAACATCACAACCACAAGAATACTTTATTAGCCAAGTAAGTTTTGCGACATACGAGGAATTTCATCCGCCAAGTCAGTCATAACAACACAACACACAAAACACATTTTAACATAAACATCCACCACAGTGACTCCTCCACTTTCCTCACTGTGATGGAAGGAGAAGCAAGAAAAGTTCAAACTCTTCCCTTTGCTGTCCCGCAGTCGGGGGCCTTGAGCCCCGATCGTTGGCGGGACGATCTTGGTTCCCTCTGCGTCGGGGCGATCAGCTCCTGCATCGGGGGGGATGTCAGCTCCCCCTCGCGCCGAGCGATCAAACCCCACGTCGGGGCTTGTCGAACCTTCCGCGTCATTGGAGCTTCCCGACTCCGCCTCTTCCGAGACTGCGGGCTCGATGGTAAAATCCGTAGGCCGCCGTTGGAGCGATCCCAGGGAAGGGAACGACTCTGATGTTAAGTCCACGTCCCGCGGGGGCACTTAAGGTCAGTCCGAGGAGGACTCCAGTCCCATCGATGGTAGGCCGCAGAGAGACCGGAGATACGACCCGGAAAGTAATCGCATCTCTGGCAAGGTAAGAACCTGAAGAAAAAGTTTCCCCCGACCCCCCTCCCCCTCCACCCCACGTAAAACAAACCAGAGAACATTCGCACAAACTTTTAAAAACGCACTAAAAATAATTTAAAAAAGGCGAAGAAACAGACAGACTGTTGGCGGGGCTGCCAATCGCTCGGCGCCCCCTGGTGGGAATAACGTGAATAATGTCTAGTGCAATATAAATTCAGTAAAGTCCGATCAAAGATAGTCCAAGGGTCTCCAATGAGGTGGATAGTAGCTCAGGACTGCAGTTGTTGACCCCATGGGGTCTTTATGAGGGGGTTAAGTAACACGAGCAGAATTCGGCCCATCAAGTCAACTCCGCCATTCAATCATGGCTGATCTATCTCACCCTCTCAACCCCATTCTCCTGTCTTCTCCCCATGACCCCTGACAAACGTACTAATCAAAAATCTGTCAATCTCCGCCTTAAAAACATCCATTGAAATTAGTAATTTAAAAAAACAAATATATAAATAAGTGGTATCAGGACCTGGTAACGGGAGGTAAATCAACAAAAACAGACTTGGTTGGTAGTCCCCTTTCTGCGGAGTTTAATGTTATAATAGAGCGATTGTTTCTATTTTCTCTTTCTTTCTTTTCTAGGGTCTATTTTCTCACTTCCTTCTCTAACTTCTTTCCTAAGGGGCTTTCTTTTCCCAACACTCTTGCACTTCACGACTCTCGCGCACTTTCTTTACTTTCCTTCTACCTTTTTCTTAAAGCTCAAAAAAAATGAAGCAGTACAAAAAATGTATTAAGACATATGTGTTATGTAGGATTGTAATTTACCGTATTTCTAATAAAAATAAAAAAAAAAAAAAAAAAAAAAAAAAAAAAAAAAAAAAAACATCCATTGACTTGGTCTCCACATCCTTCTGTGGCAATGAATTCCACAGATTCGCCACCCTCTGACTAAAGAAATTCCTCCTCATCTTTATAAAGGTACCTCCTTTCATTCTGAGGCTGTGCAATTGATCCTAGTTTCTCCCACTGGTGGAAACCAATTGACTGTGGTGAGAATGACATTTTGTTTAGTTTTGAGCTACAGTGCGGAAACAGGCACTTCAGCCCACTGAGTCAGCGCTGGCCAGCGATCCCCGCCCACTAACACTATCCTACACACACTGGGGACAATTTTCACTTTTATAAGCCAAGCCAAATATCCTGCAAACTTGTTTAAGAAGGAACTGCAGATGCTGGAAAGTCGAAGGTAGACAAAAATGCTGGAGAAACTCAGCGGGTGCAACAGCATCTATGGAGCGAAGGAAATAGGCAAAGTTTCGGGTCGAAACCCTTCTTCGACCCGAAACGTTGCCTATTTCCTTCGCTCCATAGATGCTGCCTCACTCGCTGAGTTTCTCCTTCTTCAGACTGATAGTCCGAGGGTCACCAATGAGGTAGATAGTAGATTTGTATACATTGTGGAAGCAAGCAAAGAATCTCACTGTGTCTAGTCGCTGGGTTTCTCCAGCAATTTTGTCAACCTACAAACTTGTACGTCTTTGGAGTGTGGGAGGAAACCGAAGATATCGGATGAAAACCTAAAACGGTTACGGGGAGAACGTACAAACTCGCAGAAACAGCTCCCGTCGTCGGGATCGAACCTGGGTCTCTGGCGCTGTGAGGCAGCGACTCTACCCGCTGCACCACCGTGCCACCCCGAATTTCACACTACTATTTGACAAATGAAGTCATGGCCACAATGAAAGTGTGCTGGGGCATTAAATAAAAGCAGGCTAGGTATAAGTGGCTTTCATCAAAGGAGGGAGAGAAAGGTGAGTTGTTTTTTTTTGGAAGAAAGCGCGAGAGGAAATGCAATAGAAAAATAAAGACCAAAAGTCTTGATAGGGCCGGCACGGTGGCCCAGCGGCCTCATAGCGCCAGAGACCCGGGTTCGATCCTGACCACGGGCGCTGTCTGTACGGAGTTTGAACGTTCTCCCCGTGACCCACGTGGGTTTTCTCCGGGAGCTCCAGTTTCCGACAGCTTTGTAGGTTAATTGGCTTCAGTAAAAGATTCAAGATTCAAGATTCAATTTAATTGTCATTTGGACCCCTTGAGGTCCAAACGAAATGCCGTTTCTGCAGCCGTACATTACAAACAAATAGACCCAAGACACAACATAATTTACATAAACATCCATCACATCGCTGTGATGGAAAGCCACGCCGGGTGATGCAAGGTCGCACACCAGGTTCTTGATGTTGGAGCCCCCGGCGTGCGCTCGCAGAGTCCCGCGGCCATTCCAAGCCGCGCGGGGCGGTGATGTCAGGCCCCGCTCCAGGAGCTCTTCAACCCCACAACTCGGGTGGGAGAAGTCGCCGTTGCAGGAGCCCTGAAAAGCGGTCTCCCTCCAGGGACCCTCGGGCTCCCGGTGCCGCCGTCCGCCAGACCCGCAGTTGCATCCTCCGAATCTCCGGAGGTCAGGCCGCAGCAGCAGCAGCGCTCCACCACCGCTCCACCCGCTCCGGACTCGGCCAGCTCCGCGACGGTGAGGTGAGTCGTCGGCACCAGAGTCCCCGGTCTAAAAGTGTAAATTGTCCCCAGTGTGTGTGGGATAGTGCTAGTGTGCGGGGTGATCGCTGGCCGGCGTGGACTCGGTGGGCCGCGGGGCCTGTTTCCGGGCCTGCGTAGATAGGAACTGCAGGCGCTGGTTTACACCGAAGATAAACGCAGAATGCTGGAGTAACTCAGCTGGACAGGCAGTATCTCTGGAGAGAAGGAATGGACGACGTTTCGGGTCGAGACCCTTCCTCGGACTGAGAGCTGCGCTGTATCTCTAAAGTCAAAATCCTAAAATCCTGATCATGAATACAATAGCTCAATAAGAATCTCATATTTCGCTTGGGCAGCTTACACTCCAGTGGTATGAATATTGATTTCTCCGACTTCAGGTAGCCCCGACATTCCCTCTCTCTCTATCCCTCCCCCACCCAAGTAGCACCAGCTTCTTGTTTTCACCCAACAAGTAGCTAGCAATGGCCTGATTCCTTCATCATCGTTAACTTTTTGCATATCTTTCATTCATTGTTCTTTATCTCTCAACACCACTGTCTAATATCTCTCATTTCCCTTATCCCTAAGCAGTCTGAAGAAGGGTCTCGACCCGAAACCTCACCCATTCCTTCTCTCCAGAGATGCTGCCTGTCCCGCTGAGTTACTCCAGCTTCGGTGTCCGAAGATAGACACAAAAAAAGCCGGAGTAACTCAGCGGGACAGGCGGCATCTCTGGAGAGAAGGAATGGGCGACATCTCGGGTCGAGACCCTTCTTCAGACCGGTTAGGACAGCAGTTCCTGCTTCCACTGCTCGGGGAGAAAGGCAAGGGACCAGTTCCCTTCATAAAACGGGAATGGCTTTGGAAACAAAAGAGCCCACACAGATGCTGGGAATCTGGAAACGCACACCACAATCTATCTGGGCGTGCGTGCATTCGGAAAGCAGTTTAATGCTTTGGGTGTGATCATTTGTCAGTTCTCACTTCTGATATCGGTTCCGATCCAGAATACCACCCAGCTTTTCTTCTCCAGCTTGCAGTCGGCTTTCTGAACACGCCCAGCAACTGATTTATTTACCTTTTCACATTTTCATTTAACATCTTTCATGGTTTGTTTCTGACACAGGGAGGTCAGACTGAAATAAAGTCCCAGGTTAAGTAGGAGGGTTGCGTGGGTAAGTTATGGCGTGTGAACAAACTATGCCCTGCCACTAATTGCCGTCAATTGCAGCAGGGGCTAAAGATCAGGCCATAACTCAGGGCCTCTCAACCAGAATTACTCCTGAGGGTCAGGGTCACTCTGTAGAAAGCTTCTCCTCCTACCCAGAGGCACTGTTGTACTCACGGTACAATCACTACCAATGTGTCTGCCCACACAGTCAGTACACCTCTCCTACACTTGTCTCCCGTACTAAGTCACCCCAACACCCCCCCCCCCCCCACTCCCCTCCCTCCCCTCCCCCCCCCCCCCCCCCCCCCCCCCCCCCCCCCCCACCTTTCCCTCCCAACTCCAGTCCCGTCACGACCCCCTGGGAAACTGAAGGGAGCAACTATCTAGAATTTAGAAGATTGAGAGGGGATCTTATAGAAACTTACAAAATTCTTAAGGGGTTGGACAGGCTAGATGCAGGAAGATTGTTCCCGATGTTATGGAAGTCCAGGACAAGGGGTCACAGCTTAAGGATAAGGGGGAAATCCTTTAAAACCGAGATGAGGAGAACTTTTTTCACACAGAGAGTGGTGAATCTCTGGAACTCTCTGCCACAGAGGGTAGTTGAGGCCAGTTCATTGGCTATATTTAAGAGGGAGTTAGATGTGGCCCTTGTGGCCAAGGGGATCAGAGGGTATGGAGAAAAGGCAGGTACGGGATACTGAGTTGGATGATCGGCCATGATCATATTGAATGACGGTGCAGGCTCGAAGGGCCGAATGGCCTACTCCTGCACCTAATTTCTATGTTTCTATGTTTAACTATCAACTGCCACGGATACAAATAATATCATACACATGAAAGGGCAGATGCTGGTTGACAAAAAGTGAACACACAGTGCTGGAGTAACACAAAGACGCCGCAGAATTCCGTCACCCATTCCTTCTCTCCAGAGATGCTGCCTGTCCCGCTGAGTTCAAGAGTGGCCACGGTAGACTCACGAGTCACTACGGTAAACTCACGGGCGACTGCGTTCTTACAGCGAGTTTAAACGTTTAAATTTTTTACTTCAAGAGTAAATTTCACTCGTGGTAATCTTTCATCACGTTGAAAGATTTTGACGAGTTAACAAGTTTCCCGAGTACCTGCCGTTAGCGTTACGAGTCGCTAAGTTACGTCCACGAGCCCCCTCGTTCCCGCTACGTTAATTCTATGTGATTACCACGAGTTTGATTTGTTTCAAACTTGGGATCACTCGTTAGTGGACTCGCACCAAGAGACGGGGCCATCACCCCCATTCTCCTGCCTTCTCCCCATAACCTCTGACCCCTGTGCTAATCAAGAATCTATCTATCTCTCCCCTAAAAATATCCACTGACTTGGCCTCCACAGCCTTCTGTAGCAATGAATTCCACAGATTCACCACCCTCTGACTATAGAGATTTATCCTCGTCTCCTTCCTAAAAGAACATCCTTTAATTCTGAGACTGTGACCTCTAGTCCCAGACTCTCCCACCAGTGGAAACATCTTCTCCACATCCACTCTATCCAAGCCCTTCACTATCCTATACGTTTCAATCAGGTCCCCCCCTCATTTTTCTAAACTCCAGCGAGTACAGGCCCAGTGCCGACAAACGCTCTTCATAGGTTAACCCACTCATTCCTGGGATCTTTCCTTCAAACCTCCTCTGGACCCTCTCCGGAGTCAACACGTCCTTCCTCAGGTATGGTTCTTCGGGTGCTGTCTGCGCGGAGTTTGCACGTTCTCTCTGTGAGCGTGTGGGTTTTCTCCGGGTGCTCCAGTTTCCTCTCACGGTTCAAGGACGTGCAAGTGTTTAGGATAATTGGATTCTGTAGATTGTCCCCTAGTGTGTAGGATACAACTAGTCTATGGGTGAATGATTGTTGGCGCGGACTGGATGGGCCGAATGGTCTGTTTCTGTGCTGTATCTCCAAACTAAACTCAACTAAGCTAAAGTTTGGCATGTCCCCAACAATCATGGCCGACTTCTACACATGTGCCGTAGAAAGCATTTTATCGGGTCGGAGAACCGGGAAGGGGGAGGGGTATGAATATTGACTTCCCCAACTTGAAGTAGTCCTTGCTTTCCCTCTCTCTCTCAACTAAGTTCAGTCTGAAGAAGGGTCTTGACCCGAAACGTCACCATTCCTTCTCTCCAGAGATGCTGCCTCCCCCGCTGAGTTACTCCAGCATTTTGTGTCTAACTTCCATTTAAACCAGTATTTGCAATTCTTTCCAGACGCTGTCTGTGTGGAGTTTGCACTTTCTCTCCGTGACCGCGTGGGTTTCCTCCGGGCGCTCCGGTTTCCTCCCACATTCAAAAAGACGTGCGGGCTTGTGGGCTAATTGGCCTCTGTAGATGTGTGTAGGATAGAACTAGTGTACGGGTGGATGCTGAAGGATGGGCTGAAGGGCCTGTTTCCGTGCTGTATCTCCAAACCACATGAAACGCACATGCAACACACATGTAGACATATGTGCATGCAGGCCGAGACACATGCGTGGATGCACTTATACGGTCATATATGTAATATGTACATACATACACAGGAGATACAAGGAACTGCAGATGCTGGTTTACAAAAAAAGGCACAAAGTGTCTGTTGGAGGAATGGACGGGTCGGGATTCTGCTCCAGACTGAATTCCGCTAGCACTTTGTATTTTGCTCATTGTTCCATCATCTGCAGTTTATTGCATCTGCATTCATTTAGAGGATGCTTGATGATAGGTGTGGACTCGATGGGCCAAAGGGCCTGTGTCCGTGCTGTATGACACTGACCTATGGAGGTTGCACGCCCTGACCTGCCGTACTCAACGGGTCAGGCAGCGTCTCTGGAGGACGTTTTGTGCCGGGTCGCAGCTTCCGCAACATTCACCCGTTTGCCTGCGTGCGTCTGCGATGTGGAAAGTGAATGATTGAGCAATGGAAGTTGAAGGAGAGAAGTGGCTGTAAACGGATGTAGTGGGCAGCGGAGGTCATGTTGTAATCTGCAGAGTCGTGCGTCATAGCCTTGTGTAATGGCCTGGCCTCAAAACCGCATGGTGACTTGGGCAAGGTAGCTCAGGTGGCCAACTGGTCCAAACCAACATGGAGATGGAGAGAGAGAGAAGGAGAGAGGCAAAGCCTGCAGCTACAAAGCAAACAAGAGAGTTTGAGATGCAAACGCCCGCCTAATACCTCAGTAGATTGAATTGGGCACGGAAACAGGCCATTCGGCCCACTGAGTCAATGCCGACCATCAAGGGATATGGGCCAAATGCAGGCAGGTGGGACTGGTGCAGTTGGGGCATGTTGGCCGGTGTGCACGAGTTGGGCCTGTTTCCTCACTGTAAGACTATGACTCTAATTCAGCTTATAGAAACATAGAAACATTGAAAATAGGTGCAGCAGTAGGCCATTCAGCCCTTCGACTCAACACCGCCATTCAAATGACCAAGGCTGATCATCGAAAACCAGTACCCCGTTCCTGCTTTCCCCCCATATCCCTTGATTCCGTTAAACCCTAAGAGCTAAGTCTAACTCTCTCTTGAAAACATCCAGTGAATTGGCCTCCACTGCCTTCTGTGGCAGACAATTCCACAGATTCGCAACTCTCTGGGTGAAAAAGTTTTTCCCCATCTCAGTCCTAAAGGGCCTACCCCTTATTCTTACACTGTGATTCCTGGTTCTGGACTCCCCCAACATCGGGAGTTCTGGACTCCCCCAACATCGGGAGCATTTTATCTGCATCTAGCATGTTCAATCCCTTCTGAATTTTATATGTTTCTATAAGATCACTCTCTCACCTTCTCATCCCTCTAAATTCCAGTGAGTATAAACCCAGTCGATCCATTCTTTGGTCATATGTCAATAGACAATCGACAAGAGGTACAGGAGGAGGCCTTTCGGCCCTTTGAGCCAGCACCGCCATTCAATGTCAATGTCAGTCCCGCCAACCCGGGAATTAACCTGGTGAACCTACGCTGCACTCCCTCAATGGCAAGAATGTCCTTCCTCAAATTAGGAGACCAAAACTGCAATAGACAATAGATGCAGGAATAGGCCATTCCGCCCTTTGAGCCAGCACCGCCATTCACTGTGATCATGGCTGATCATCTACAATCAGTACCCTGTTCCTGCCTTCTCCCTATATCCCCTGACTCCGCTATATTTAAGAGCCCTATCTAACTCTCTCCTGAAAGCATCCAGAAAATTGGCCTCCACCGCCTTCTGAGGCAGAGAATTCACTCGGCTTAATTTTACGTCCAAGCACATATGCGTCAACATTCCCGTTGCACAACCCTGGGACCATGACATGAACATCTTTGGGTGTTAACTCAAGTCAAGTTGACCTGAGACAATGAGAGACGTACATACATCTGGAGGTGGACATCTGTGGGTGGACAACCTATCCTGGACTCTAACCTGGAGCCTACAATAACACCACTCCACTGAGTCCATAAATCAAGTACTCTGGGGGAAAGCCTGCTGCCTTCTAAGATACTAAACCAATATCAGTTACAATTTTATGCTACTTGGCCATTACTTTTGACACAATTCCATGAAGCAGGATTTGAAAACAGCTGGTAAATTGTCAAGTCAGCTACCACTTGGAAACCCATTTATTCTTGAGCAAATGGTAAACATCAGTCTTTTAAATACTTTGGTTGCATTTATTCCTTGGTCACTTGGATTGTTTTCCTTTCCATCCTGTCTTTATTTTGCCTATTGATGTCATTGAGTGATGGAGTCGCACAGTGTGGAAACAGGCCCTTCGGCCCAACTTGCCCATACCCACCAGCGTGTCCCATCTACACCAGGCGGCACGGTGGCGCAGCATCGAACAACAAATTTCAAAATTCAAGATTCATGATTCAAGTGAGTTTATTGTCATGTGTCCTTGATAGGGCAATGAAATTCTTGCTTTGCTTCAACACAACAGAACATAGTAGGCAATGACTACAGAACAGATCAGTGTGTCCATATACCATTATATAAATATATACACACATGAATAAATAAACTGGCAAAGTGCAAATAAATAGATAATGGGCTATTAATGTTCAGAGTTTTGTCCGAGCCAAGTTTAATAACATGAAGGCTGTGGGGAAGTAGCTATTCCTGAACCTGGTTGTTGCAGTCTTCAGGCTCCTGTACCTAGTTAAACTTACAACACAGGACGGCACGGTGGCGCAGCGGTGGAGTTGCTTTCTCACCGCGTTGGAGGCCCGTGTAACCCAGTCTACAATTTTTACCGAAACCAATTAAGCCACAAACCGGTACGTCTTTGGAGTGTGGGAGGAAACCGGAGCACCCGGGATCAACCCACACGGTCACGGGGAGAACGGAAAAACTGGTGCGGTCCGGCAGCAACTTGACCGCTGCGCCGTCGTGCGCCCTGTGGCCTAACGTCAAACGGAGATGAGGAAACACTTTTTCTCACAGAGAGTTGTGAGTCTGTGAAATTCTCTGCCTTAGAGGGTGGTGGAGGCCGGTTCTCTGGATGCTTTCAAGAGAGAGCTAGATAGGGCTCTTAAAGATAGCGGAGTCTGAGGATATGGGGTGAAGGCAGACACGGGTTATTGATTGGGGACGATCAGCCATGATCACAATGAATGGCGATGCTGGCTCGAAGGGCCGAATGGCCTCGTCCTGCACCTATTTTCTATGTTTCTATCTCATTGAATGGCAGTGCTGGTTTGAAGGGTCGAATGGCCTCCTCCCGCACCTATTTTCTATATTTCTATGTTTCTATCACATTGAATGGCAGTGCTGGCTCGAAGGGCTGGATGGCCTCCTCCTGCACCTATTGTCTATTGTCTAATCTAACCTAAAAGAGTAACTCAATGATTCAACGATACGCGAGCAATAGTTGGAATGAGTTATGAGTTACACATCTCCAGAATTGGAAATAAATGCATATTTAGTTAGGGATTAAGTTGCTTAAGTAGTGGTCCTGGCAACGATATGTTGGTGGCGGAATGCAGTGCTCGATGTGTTAACACAAATCCTTTGGTGAGCCGCACTGACTTTCCCTTGTTGAGTTCTCTTCACGCTATGTAAATGGGAGCTGAACAAACTTCCCTTCCTTTCAGGGATTAGATGCAATGATGCGGCCTTACCTTGTATTTTACCTCAAGTACAAGTTCAAGTGAGTTTATTGTCATGTGTCCCTGTATAGGACAATGACATTCTTGCTTTGCTTCAGCACACAGAAAATAGTAGGCATTTACTACAAAACAGATCAGTGTGTCCATATATCGTAATATAAATATATACACACATGAATAAATAAAATGATAAAGTGCAAATAACAGATAATTGGTTCATAATAATCAAAGTTTTGTCCGAGTTTGCCAGGTTTAATAGCCTGATGGCTGTGGGGAAGTAGCTATTCCTGAACCTTTGAAAAGCAACGGGCTGAGAGGTTGCAGATTAGCCGGCGGGTCTCCCCATCTCAGGCCCTTTTGTCTCCTTTTCATCTCTAGACTTTGCCCACCCATCTGGCAAGTTTCAGTTCCGTTTATTGTCACGAGTACCGAGGTACAGCGAAAAGCTTTCGTTGCGTGCTAACCAGTCAGCGGAAAGACCGACGGCGCAGGTTCGATCCTGACTACGGGTTCTGTCTGTTCCGAGTTGGTACGTTCTCCCCGTGACCTGCGCGGGTTTTCTTCGAGATCTTCGGTATCCGAGATCTGTGGTGTGTTGGTTCATTGGCTTGGTTTCAATGTAAAATTGTCCCTGTTTCCGCTCCCTATCACTAAACTAAACTAACCTGAAGATGGATAAAATACTCCTACTTTTCCACACAAACCACCCCCTCCCCTGGTACCACCTCCCCTGTTCCCCCAGCCCCCCCCCTTCCCAGTGTAGAGGCCCTTTGATGCAAATGTCCTGCACACGAGTACTGCCAGCCTCGACTTCAATGACTCAACGATACACTATACCCCCGGTGGCTTGTATTCACTGGAGTTTACAAGGATTACGGGGGGATCTTATAGAAACATATAGAATTATAAAAGGACTGGACAAGGAAAAATGTTCCCAATGTTGGGCGAGTCCAGAACCAGGGGGCCACAGTCTTAGAATAAAGGGGAGGTCATTTAAGACTGAGGTAAGAGAAAACTTTTTCACCCAGAGAATTGTGAATTTATATAATTCCCTGCCACAGACGGCAGTGGAGGCCAAATCACTGGATGTATTTAAGAGAGAGTTAGATGGAGCTCTAGGGGCTAGTGGAGTCAAGGGATATGGGGAGAAGGCAGGCACGGGTTATTGATTGGGGACGATCAGCCATGATCACAATGAATGGCGGTGCTGGCTCGAAGGGCTGAATGGCCTCCTCCTGCACGTATTTTCTATGTTTCTATGTTTCTACTTTCCCCAGCAACCGCACGAGATGCAACACCTGTCCCTTTTCCTCGCCCCTTGACTCCATCCAAGGACCCCAACAGTCTTTCCAGGTGAGGCAGAGGTTCACCTGCACCTCCTCCAACCTCATCTACTGTATCCGCTGTTCCAGGTGGCGACTTCTCTGCATCGGCGAGAACCAGCGCAGGCTCGGCGATCGTTTCACTGAACACCTCCGCACTTTGCTGTGAGTTTTTGTTTACGCTTTCCACGATTGACAATGAAACAAAACCGATATTGCTCTCACATGAGGAAGAAAGGAAGTTTGATGTTCAGATGGGGTTATAACTGCTCAGCGCGACTGCATGGGACAGACCCACACAGCGGGAGCACTCAGGGAGGGAAGTCTCAGCTATTCACGGTGGTGCCGTTTGCGAAACCTTGCGAAATGCCAAAACCTACGACTAAACCACTGATTATCCCTTAAAATTGAGTTAAGCATCTGACACCAGGACTCAATTAGGGACCACCCAGCCGCAGAACCTTGGAAAGCCGAGTGGTGTGTGCTTAGAGTTACTAGTTCTCTAGTAGTTTGTTGTCACGTACACCGAGGTACAACGAACTGTGCAGGAAGGAACTGCAGATGCTGGTTTAAACTGAAGATGGACACGAAAAGCTGGGGTAACTCAGCGGGACAGGCAGCATCTCTGGAGAGAAGGAATGGGTGACGTACCGGGTCGAGACCAAGGGTCTCGACCCGGTACGTCACCCATTCCTTCTCTCCAGAGATGTTGCCTGTCCCGCTGAGTGACCCCAGCTTTTCGTGTCTATTTGAGGTACAATTAAATGCTTTTCGTTGCGCGGTAACCAGTCGGCAGGAAGGCTACACGTGATTACAATCGAGCCGTTCAGATACAGGGTAAAAGGACTAGATAATAGACAATAGGTGCAGGAGTAGGCCATTCGGCCCTTTGAGCCAGCACCGCCATTCAATGTGATCATGGCTGATCATCCCCAATCAGTACCCCGTTCCTGCCTTTTCCCCATATCCCCTGACTCCGCTATCTTTAAGAGTCCTATCTAGCTCTCTCTTGAAACTATCCAGAGAACCGGCCTCCACCGCCCTCTGAAGCAGAGAATTCCACAGACTCACAACTCTCTGTGAGAAGAAGTGTTTCCTCGTCTCCGTTCTAAATGGCTTACCCCTTATTCTTAAACTGTGTGGCCCCTGGTTCTGGACTCCCCCAACATCGGGAACATGTTTCCTGCCTCTAGCGTGTCCAAACCCTTAATGGTCTTATATGTTTCAATGAGATGCCCTCTCATCCTTCTAAACTCCAGAGTACTGAAGCCCAGCCGCTCCATTCCCTCAGCATATGACAGTCCCGCCATCCCGGGAATTAACCTTGTGAACCTGCGCTGCACTCCCTCAATAGCAAGAATGTCCTTCCTCAAATAAGGGGTCTTTCCTCTTCTCCTAAAAATCTTCTCCTCATTTCCAGAATTATAATTGATTAACACAAACTGTTCCCCCGCAACGTTGATTACACTGCGAGTCGGGTCGGGTCGGGACGGGTTACGGAAATGGCCCACGTTCCACTCCGTTGCGTACTACACGTCAGCCCATTGCATTTAGAAGGAGTGGTCTATCTTGCTCCGCTATGGGATCTTTGGTCTGAAGAAGGGTCTCGACCCGAAGCGCCACCTATTCCTTCGCTCCATCGATGCTGCCTCACCCGCTGGGTTTCTCCAGCATTTTTGCCTACCTTCTGTTTTTCCCATCGGACGATAAGTATTTCGTTACTGTAAGCACCGGGGATGCCAAACTGTGGAGTTCTAGCAAGCAGGACAGTTGGCAAATGAGAATGAAAATATTGGCTGCGATTTTACTGATAGATCTGGTGATACTGAGTGACAATAGCTGACACACTGAGGGTGGGTAACAACAATCAGTGGTTGATTTATAACATGGTTATTGCTCCCTGTTTCCGGCCACATTGTACGTACAGGCTTGTAACTTAAACCAACATAAATGGCACCAGCATCAAGCCCTGCTCCATTCCACATCCACAACCTCCAGACTGTGGCTGGGACAGAGGCACTGAGAAACAAAATTCCCTCTCAATGAAGTCTGGCTAGTCATAAGTTCATAGGCTCTAGAAGCAGAATTAGGCTATTCGGCCCATCAAGTCTACTCTGCCAGCTGATCTCTGCCTCCTAATCCCATTCTCATGCCTTTTCCCCATAACCCCTGACACCCGTACTAATCAATAATATACCTACCTCTGCCTTAAAGAGATCCACTGACTTGGCCTCCACAGCCTTCTGCGGTAAAGAATTCCACAGATTCAAGATTCAAGATTCAAGATTCAAGATTCAATTTATTTGTCATTTGGACCCCTTGAGGTACCAAACGAAATGACGTTTCAAGAATATACCTAACTCTGCCTTAAAGAGATCCACTGACTTGGCCTCCACAGCCTTCTGCGGCAAAGAATTCCACAGATTCACCACCCTCGGACTAAAGAAATTCCTCCTCATCTCCTTTCTAAAGGTATGTTCATTTATTGTGTGGCTCTGATCTCTAGTCCTGGACTCTCCCACTAGTGGAAACATCCTCTCCACTTTTGCCCTGAGAGCTAATTCTAACTCTCTCTTGAAACTCGATACTCATATCGAAGTGAGTAATATTTAAAGTGCTGAATTTCATTTTGTTTATCCATTGCCCGAACTCTGCAGTGCACCTGTCTTCACAGTATTATATACATTCACATCGTACAGATCTCTCCTTTCATTTAAAACAAAGAGCGCAAGAAAAAACTACAACCAGAGAGCAGTGCTGAACGACTATCTACCGCTTTGATGTCCCTCAGACTATCCTTGCTGGCTTTGCCCTGCACGGAACGTTATTCCCTTATCATACACGGCAAATGGATCGACTGTAATCAGGCATTGTCATTCCGCTGACTGGTTAGCAGGCGACGAAAAGCTCTTCGCTGTACCTCAGTACACGTGACAATAAACCAAACTGAAACTGAACTGAGCGGTGTGTTTACGAAGGAACTGCAGATGCTGGAAAAATCAAAAGTGGACGAAAAATGCTGTAGAAACTCAGCGGACGAGGCAGCATCTGTGGAGAAAAGGGGTGGGCGACGTTTCGGGGCCGAGACCCTTCTTCAGATGCATTCTTTTCTATTTTCAGACCTGAACACAAAGTGCTGGAGGAACTCAGTGGGTCGGGCAGCATCTGTGGAGGGAGTGGACAGGCGACGTTTCGGGTCGTGTCCCTTCTTCAGACTAATTGCGATAGGGTGGAGGATAGCTGGAAATGAGATTTATACCTGACCCGAAATGTCTTCTATCCATGTTCTCCGGAGATGATGCCTGACCCGCTGAGTTACTCCAGCGTTTTGTGTCTATTTTTTGTAATCCGGCATCTGCAGTTCCTTTGTGTCTCCTGCTTGTAGATCTACTTGAGTTGCAGGTCTTCCAAAATAGATGTGACGTGTTACAAACAAAAGTAAGGTGAACAAAGTGTGGTGGGTGTACGGAACAAGGTGCCGGAGGAGATAGTTGAAGCAGGTACCATCACAACGTTCAAGAAACATTTAGACAGGTACATGGATAAGATTGGTAGCAAAAACAGGAAGGTAGATTACTATCTAGATGGTGTCAAGTTGGGAAAAGGGGAAGTACAACGGGATCTGGGGGTCCTTGTTCATCAGTCACTGAAAGCAAGCATGCAGGTACTGCAGGCAGTGAAGAAAGCTAATGGCATGTTGGCCTTCATAACAAGAGGAGTTGAGTATAGGAGCAAAGAGGTCCTTCTGCAGTTGTATAGGGCCCTAGTGAGACCACACTTGGAGTATTGTGTGCAGTTTTGGTCCCCTAATTTGAGGAAGGACATTCTTGCTATTGAGGGAGTGCAGCGTAGGTTAACAATGTTAATTCCTGGGATGGCGGGACTGTCATATGCTGAGAGAATGGAGCGGCTGGGCTTGTACACTCTGCAGTTTAGAAGGATGAGAGGAGATCTTATTGAAACATATAAGATCGTTAAGGGTATGGATATGCTAGAGGCAGGAAACATGTTCCTGAAGTTGGGGGAGTCCAGAACCAGGGGCCACAGTTTAAGAATAAGGAGTAAGCCATTTAGAACGGAGACGAGGAAACACTTTTTCACACAGAGAGTTGTGAGTCTGTGGAATTCTCTGCCTCAGAGGGTGGTGGCGGCCGGTTCTCTGGATAGTTTCAAAAGAGAGCTAGATAGGGCTCTTAAAGATAGCGGAATCAGGGAATATGGGGAGGAGGCAGGAACGGCGTAGTGATTGGGGATGATCAGCCATGATCAGATTGAATGGCGGTGCTGGCTCGAAGGGCCGAATAGCCCACTCCTGCATTTATTGTCTATTGGAATTAGGACTTGGATGTTAACCTTCCTTTTGTACTGAAAACAGCGCCGAGAAAATGTTAGGTAAACTGTAATATAACAACTAAACTATAATGGGGGATCTCACTGGTTTTGGTTAAATAAATCAAATTATTTGCATAGAGAAAGGCTCGGTAGGCTCGCCAACCGTTCTAAAAGAGTAGGAAAGAAGTCTGAAGAAGGGTCTCGACCCGAAACGTCACCCATTCCTTCTCTCCAGAGATGCTGCCTTGTCCCGCTGAGTTACTCCGGCTTTTTGTGTGTGTCTGTTCTAAAAGGACGCTTCTTCACAACGTCTTGCACAGTGTGGCGCCCACGTGGACAGTTGGCAGCAAAATCGCGACTGGCGCTGAGTCAATGGAAGGGTGCAACCACATGAGAGCCGTATACGATGTGCTTTGATCTACATTCAAAGAAATTCTAGGAAGCTGTTCCTCGTAAATTGGAGACATTTGGAGAACAGCTATCGTGGTTCCCTGCAAGGCTGATGAGGGAAATAGGCAGTTATTTAGATGGAGAAGGAGAGATGAACTCCCGGTTGCCAAACACTTTAATTCCACTTCCCATTCCCGCAGAGGAAGGCACAACAGAGGATGTACTTCCTACGGCAGCTGAGGAAGCACAATCTGCCACAGGCAATGATGGTCCAATTCTACACGGCCATCGTAGAGTCTGTCCTCACCTTCTCCATCATGGCCTGGTTTGGCTCAGCCACCAAGCACGACACCCGGAGGCTGCAGCGAATCGTCCGATCAGCAGAGAAGATTATTGGCCGCAACCTTCCCTCCGTTGATGAACTGTGCACTGCAAGGGCCAGGAAGTGAGTGGCCAGGACTTCGCCCCTTGCAGTACAGGAGGATGAGGGGTGATCTTACAGAGGTGTACAACATCACGAGAGGAATAGATCGGGTAGACGCACAGAGTCTTTGACCTAGAGCAGGGGAATCGAGGACCAGAGGACGTAGATTTATGGTGAGGGTGTGAGACATTTATAGTTTAGATATACAGATACAGCGTGGAAACAGACCCTTCGGTCTGCCCAGTCCGCGCCGACCAGCGATCCCCTCGCGACTAACACCAGCCGACACACCAGGGACAATTTACAACTTTACCGAAGCCCACTCACCTACAAACCTGCAGGTCTTTGGATTGTGGGAGGAACCCGGAGGTCCTGGAGAAAACCCACGCAGGTCACGGGGAGAACGTACAGACGGCACCCGTAGTCGGATTTGAACCCAGGTCTCCGACGCTGTGAGGCAGCAAACTACCGCCGTGCCACTATGCCACTGGAACCAAGGAACGGTTTAATAGGAACCTGAGGGGTAACATTTTGGCACAAGGGGCTCTGGGTGTATGGAACGAGCTGCCAGGTTGACAACAGGGAGCCTCCATCACTTCTGATGGTAAGTCCCACAGCTGAGACATTCTCTCTCCACAGATGCCGACTGACCTGCTGGGGATTTCCACTGGCTTCTTTGTTTCCACATTACCGTTCCCAGCTGCCTGGCTGGAAATGGGGGCTGTGTGAGTCATAGAGTCACAGAGTGATACAGCTTAGAAACAGGCCCTTCGGCCCAACTTGCCCACACCAGCCAACATGTCCCAGCTACACTAGTCCCACCTGCCTGCGCTTGGCCCATATCCCTCCAAACCTGTCCTATCCACCTACTTGTCTCACTGCTTCTTAAATGTTGGGATAGTCCCAGCCTCAACTACCTCCTCTGGCAGGTTGTTCCATACGCTCACCACCCTTTGTGTGAAAAAGTTACCCCTCAGATTCCTATTGAACCTTTTCCCCCTACACCTTGAACCTTATGAATAAGGGGCAAGCTGTTTAGAACGGAGATGGGGAAACACTTTTTCACACAAAGAGTTGTGAGCCTGTGGAATTCTCTGCCTCAAAGGGCGGTGGAGGCCAGTTCTCTGGAAACTTTCAAGAGAGAGCTAGATAGGGCTCTTAAAGATAGCGGAGTCAGGGGATATGGGGAGAAGGCAGGAATGATTGGGGATGATCAGCCATGATCACATTGAATGGCGATGCTGGCCCGATGGACAATAGACAATGGACCTATTGTCTATTATCTATGCACCTCGATTCACCTACTCTGGGCAAGAGACTCTGTGCATCTACCCGATCTATTCCTCTCATGATTTTGTACACCTCTACAAGATCTCCCCTCATCCTCCTGCGCTCCAAGGAGCCTGCTCAACCTCTCCCTGTAGCTCAGACCCTCGAGTCCTCTCTAAGATGAATCTCAGCGACTCAGCATCGACTTTGTAACCGCCTGCAAAGATTAGTTTCAATAATTCAGTAGTCTGTTGGCAGGATTCCTACCTGTCCGGCAAGAAGACAAGACAGGAGAATTTTCAAGTTGATTGGAAAGCCTATAAATGTAACCAGATGTCCTAAACGTCGACTTGTATTAATATCTTTTGCTTCTGTGTGCAGTGACATCTCTTTGTGAATTATTGGGGCGGCTGATATTTTCTACGCACTGTTTCCACTACAAAAGGAACGTTAACATCCACGTGATAGTTGCATCCTGTTTCTCATCCTTGCGCTAGTCTAGTTTAGTTTAGTTTAGAGATACTGCGCGGAAGCAGGCCCTTCAGCCCACCGAGTCCGCACCGACCATAATCATAATCATACTCTATTAGCCAAGTATGTTTTGCAACATACGAGGAGTTTCATTTGCCATACAGTCATACAAATAAAAAAGCAAACACATTTTAACATAAACATCCACCACAGTGACTCCTCCACATTCCTCACTGCGATGGAAGGCGGAAAAAAAGTTAAATCTCTTCCCTTCTTTTTTTTTTTCGGGGTCGGGGGCCTCGAGCCTTCTGTTGACGGGACGATCTTGACTCAGTCCTCCTCGTCGAGGCGATCAAGCTCCTGCATCGTGGGGATGTCAGCCACCACCCCCCCCCCGAACCTTCTGCGAGCCCTTGACACACCAGGACTATCCTACACACACGAGGGACAATTTACAATTTTACCAACGTCAATTAACCTACAAACCTGTTTGTCTTTGAGGTGTGGGAGGAAACTGGAGCAGCAGGAGGAATCCCACGCAGGTCACGGGGAGAAGGTACAAACTCCGTACAGACAAGCAGCTGTGGTCAGGATTGAACCCGGGTTTCTGGCGCTGTGAGGCGGCAACTCTACCGCTGCACCACCGTGCCGCCCTATTATAGCTGTCTAAAAGAACAGTCTTTAAGAAGGAACTGCAGCTGCTGGAAAATCGAAGGTAGACAAAAATGCTGGAGAAACTCAGTGGGTGCAGCAGCGTCTATGGAGCGAAGGAAATAGGCAACGTTTCGGCTTATGGCGGAAGGGTGTGTGGGTATTGAAGATCAGCGTTACACAATACACGGTCTCTTGTCTTTTGTAATTAAACAGGTCCTCCGGTTACAGTTGTATTCAAGAGAGAGTTAGATTTAGCTCTTTGGGCTAACGGAATCAAGGGATATATGGGGAGAAAGCAGGAGCGGGGTACTGATTCTGGATGATTAGCCATGATCATATAGAATGGCGGTGCTGGCTCGAAGGGCTGAATGGCCTACTACTGCACTTATTTTCTATGTTCCTATGGTTACACGTTTTTCAGTCTGAAGAAGGGTACCAAGCCGAAAAGTCACCCGTTTCTTTCCGCCGGAGATGCTGCCTGACCCGCTGAGTTACTCCAGCGTTTTGCTTCTATCTCCCTAAGTCCATGACGGTTCAGTTTAGTTTATTTCAGTGTAGAGATACAGCTCATTAGCAGGCCCTTCGGCCCACCGGGTCTGCGCCAACCAGAACAGTCTTTAAGAAGGAATTGCAGATGCTGGAAAATCGAAGGTAGACATAAATGCTGGGGAAACTCAGTGGGTGCGGCAGCATCTATGGAGCGAAGGAAATAGGCAAAGTTTCGGGCCGAAACCCTTCTTCAGACTTACCAGACTTACCATGTGATCATGGCTGATGGCGGAAGGGTGTCCCGGACATTAACACTATCCTACACCCACTAGGGACAATTTTTACATTTACACCAAGCCAATTAACCTACAAACCTGTACGTCTTAGGAGTGTGGGAGGAAACCGAAGATCTCGGAGAAAACCCACGCAGGTCACGGGGAGAACGTACAAACTCCGTACAGACAGCACCCGTAGTGGGGATCGAACCCGGGTCTCCGGCACTGCATTCGCTGTAAGGCAACAACTCTACCGCTGCACCACCGTGACCGCCAAACTGTTCCCCAGTGTGTGCAGGATAGTGTGGTAGTGTGCGGGAGTCAATGGTCGGTGCGGACTCAGTGGGCCGAAGGGCCTGTTTCTGCGCTGTAGCTCTAAGCTGAGCCTAAACCAGGGGTGGGGAACCTTTTCATGTTGGAATGCCGCATTAAGTTAGCTGTAATCTAATAAGGCCGCATCCAAGAAACTTCAATTATATACACCGCAAGATGTACATTATTTTGTTAAAATAGCCCTCATGACTTACTAATGTTTTAATTGTGACCCGTCAGTCGGGGAGGATTATTTCTCTTTTACTCTTTGGTATTTTAAATACGTTCATTTTAAGATTAAAATTAAAATAATAAAAGACGAACAAAAACATATTAATGATATGTTCGACAAAATTTGGATTCATTCAAAAGGCCGCACTTAATGGCCTAGAAGGCCGCAGGTTCCCCACCCCTGGCTTAAACTAAATATGCTGTGGAACATAAAACACTGCAGCACAGGACATGGCTTCAGCCCACAATGTCCATGCAGAACACAATGCCAAGTACCGCTGCCTCGGTGGATGCCGCTTACTGGATGGTTTCAAGAGAGAGTTCGATGAAGATAGCGGAGTCAAGGGATATGGTCTATTGTCTATTAAACTGATCTCATCCAGGTTCGATCCCGACTACGGGTGCAGTCTGTACGGAGTTTGTACGTACTCCCCGTGACCTGCGTGGGTTTTCGCCAAGATCTTCGGTTTCCTCCCACACTCCAAAGGCGTACAGGTTTTGTAGGTTAATTGGCCTGGTTACAAATGTAAAAATGGTCCGAAGTGTACTTAGTGTTAGTGTTAATGTGCGTGGTCATTGCTGGTCAGTGCGAACTCGGTGGGCTGACGAGCCTGTGTCCCGCTGTATCTCTCAACTAAACTAAACTAAACTAAACTAAACTAAAATAAACTAAACTAAATAATCTGTTAGGTAACCCACACCACTGCCCCCACCCCCACACCTATTATTTTGAGTCAGAGATTGTCCCCCTTCACTGTCTCCGTACATTGTCCAAACTAAAGCACCCCAAACTAAACTAAACCCCACCCCATCTGTTACACCCACACCCACCCCCCCACCCCCACTGCCCCCATCGTCCCCCACACCTATTACCCCACCGCACCAGAGATTGTCCCCCTACTCACTGTCTCCCCACCGCACCCCAAACCACCCACCCCACTCCCACCCCCCACCCCTACCCCCACCCCACCCCCCCACCACCACCCTACCCCATCGTCCCCACCCCAGCCCCCTACCCCCCATAAACCCGTACCCCCCTCCCACCCCCCCCCCCCCCCACCCCTTCGTCTCCCCCCCAGCCCTTCCCCACCCCCCATACCCACCACCCCACCCCAAACCCACACCCTCAACACCCCATCGCACCAGCCCAGTAAATCCGCGCTACGCCGTATTCTAGCCGGCATTGTCAGTGATTTCATTTACAGACATTCCTTGGCGACTTCCTTCCTGAATGCCTTAAAGAAAAACCCAGCTCCTGCACATAACACGAGTTTATTTTCCATGATATGCTTTCCTTTGCTGAACAATGGCCGGGCTGGGGGTGGGGGGTGGGGGGTGCAGGGTGCAGGGGGGTGCAGGGGGGATGCAGGGGGGTTTTTGGTGCCTGGTTTCAGCAGAGACTCAATCTTCTTAACCTTCTCAATGTAACTTTGAAGAAGCTATGCTTGGACAGCTGGAGGAAGAGGCACTTGAATAGACTGCAGTGCCGTTCGATGTGATTATAGGAAGGCAGTGTGGATAAATTGTGTAGTAATATGATCGTTACGTAGCCAAGAAGGCCAGAGGCAGAACTGAACCCGCGCCAAGTCCCTATTGCATTGTTTTCCTTTTACCTTGAACTCTTATCTTCAACATCGCTGCACTGTTTCCATCTGGCAATCCAACTAACTGTGGGCAGGACACGGCCTCTCGGAGCGTACTGCAGAAACAAGGGTGAGAGGGAGTTCAGCTGACCACTGTACGTTGGGTACCTTCACTGTTACACCCTCACAAAGACACTATGTGCACGAGAAACTCACCAGGTCAAGAGTGGTCTGAAGAAGGGTTTTGGCCCGAAACGTTGCCGAGTTGCTGAGTTTCCCCAGCTTTTTTGTGTACCTTCAATTTTCCAGCATCTGCAGTTCCTTCTTAAACACAAGAGTGGTCTATTGCCATATGTCCCAGATAGAACAATGAAATCCTCACTCGCAGCAGCACAACAGAATATGTCAAGTCAAGTCAAGTCAAGTCAAGTTTATTTGTCACATACACATACGAGATGTGCAGTGAAATGAAAGTGGCAATGCTCGCGGAACAACAAAACAACCAAACAAATTATAAACACAATCATAACACACATATGAGCGTAGTACACTGTAAACAACATAATAAACATATATTTAGTTCAGTTTAGAGATACAGCGCAGAAACAGGCCCTTCGGCCCACCGGGTCTGCGCCGACCAGCGATCCCCGCACATTAACACTATCCTACACCCACCAGGGACAATTTTTACATTTACCAAGCCAATTAACCCTATGTCTTTGGAATGTGGGAGGAAACTGAAGATCTCAGAGAAAACCCACGTAGGTCACGGGGAGAACGTGCAAACTCCGTACAGACAGCACCCATAGTCGGGATCGAACCCGGGTCTCCGGCGCTGCACTCTCTGTAAGGCAGCAACTCTATATATACACACACATATATATATATATATTAAATATGTGTGTGTCTATATGTATAGACACACACAGATGAATGAAAGATATGTAAAATAGTAACGGTGATAAAAGGAAACAGGCCATTGTTAACTGTGGCTGGGGTGAAAACGAGTTAGAGACAACGAGACTCAACACGATGAGTTAGAAACGAGTACTTTAAGGTTGCTGTAGTTGGCTGAAGGCATGATATTTTGCTTGTGGAAGCAGGGTTTACTGTGTGATGGCTTGTTGTCCCCTGGTGGGAGTTCCAAAGGCCTGACATGCTGTTAATGCGGCGGGACTAATGCCTAATTCCTTCGCTGTTACGCTCTCCTGATCTCAGAAATTTATAATAAGTCCGAGGATTTAGGATTTCACGAATGTCTCGACTCCAGACATCAGTCAGTGCCGTCTGGACTGACTTGGTCTCAAGTTCAGCTGCTTCAAAGGAAAACACCCTGTCATATCGGGTTGCCAAGTCCCAGACAGTCATCGAGCCATACAGAGTGGAAGCAGGTCCTTCGGCCCAACTTGCCCCACACCGACCAACATGCCCCATCTACACTAGTCCCACCTGCCTGCTTTTGGCCCACATCCCTCTATAGCTGTCCTGTGTCTAAACAACCTTCAATACAAGAACAAGAAGGTGTTGGAAGGAACTTCTTTGTGTCCACCCTTCAGCTTTTGACTAGAGGGAAGACAAAATCCCATTCAATGCTTAGGAAACATTTAGACAGGATAATCATAGTAACAATCAAGTTCAAGTCAGTTTATTGTCATGTGTCCCTGTATGGGACAATGAAATTCTTGCTTTGCTTCAGCACACAGAACATAGTAGGCATTTACTACAGAACAGATCAGTGTGGCCATATACCATAATATAAATATATACACACATGAATAAATAAACTGATAAAGTGCAAATAACAGATAATGGGTTATTAATGATCAGAGTTTTGTCCGAGCCAGGTTTAATAGCCTGGTGGCTGTGGGGAAGTAACTATTCCTGAACCTGGTTGTTGCAGTCTTCAGGCTCCTGTACCTTCAACCTGAAGGTAGCAGGGAGATGAGTGTGTGGCCAGGATGGTGTGGTTCTATGATGATACTGCCAGCCTTTTTGAGGCAGCGACTGCGATAAATCTCCTCGATGGAAGGAAGGTCAGAGACGATGATGGACTGGGCAGTTCACTACTTTTTGTAGCCTTTCCCTCTCCAGGGCGATCAAATTGCCGAACCAAGCCACGATGCAACCGGTCAGCATGCTCTCTACTGTGCACCTGTAGAAGTTAGAGAGAGTCCTTCTTGACAAACCGACCATCATAATAATACTTTATTAGCCAAGTATGTTTCGTCGTCTTGGGTTGAGACCGATGTCGGGGAGCTCCAAATGACGCAGAGTGTTTGGACCAGCCGCAATCCGGGGTCCGATTGTCTGGTGCGGGGGGAGCTGAGATTTCCCCCCCCCCTCCCCCCTCCCCCCGATGCAGGAGCTTGATCGCCCCGACGCACGGGCCCAAACGCCGCCAGCTACAGGGGCCAAGATCGCCCCGTCAACAGAAGGCTCGAGTCCCCCGACCACGAGAGAACAAAGAAGGGAAGAGATCAAACTTTTTTCTCGCCTTCCATCAGAGTGCGTAATGTGGAGGAGTCACTGTGGTGGATGTTTATGTTGAAATGTGTTTTGTGTGTTCTGTTGCTTTTTATTGGTATGACTGTGCGTCAAATCAAATTCCTCGTACATGTTGCAAAGATTTAGAAGATTGAGAGGGGATCTTATAGAAACTTACAAAATTCTTAAGGGGTTGGACAGGCTAGATGCAGGAAGATTGTTCCCGATGTTGGGGAAGTCCAGGACAAGGGGTCACAGCTTAAGGATAAGGGGGAAATCCTTTAAAAACCGAGATGAGAAGAACTTTTTTTTCACACAGAGAGTGGTGAATCTCTGGAACTCTGAGGGTAGTTGAGGCCAGTTCATTGGCTATATTTAAGAGGGAGTTAGATGTGGCCCTTGTGGCTGATCAGAGGGTATGTACGGGATACTGAGTTGGATGATCAGCCATGATCATATTGAATGGCGGTGCAGGCTCGAAGGGCCGAATGGCCTACTCCGCACTAATTCTATGTTTCTATGTTTCTAAAACATACTTGGCTAATAAAGTGTGATTACGATGATGATTATCCATGGAGCTGTCTAAATGAATGAATGAATGAATCTCTTTATTGTCATTGCACATGGTACTACGACATTTAAAAGTCAATCCCACGGTGCGATTCACAAGAGCAATTTTAAATATATAAGAAAAGGTAAAATTATATACATATAAAAAAACAATTACAGATAAATAACAATAGCAGCTGAGGTAGAACCATTCAGTTGAATGTGAGTGTTATTTCTTATTTTGCATTGTTAAGTTCACGTATGGCTATGGGGTAGAAGCTGTCTCTGAGTCTGTTGGTGCGAGTTTTGAAAGACCTGTACCGTCTGCCAGAGGGCAGCAGGTGGAACAGGTTGTGTCCAGGGTGGGAAGGGTCCTTCAGGATGTTGGCTGCCCTGCCAAGGCAGCGAGAGCTGAAGATGTCCTTCAGGGAGGGCAGTGGGCAGCCAGTGATTTTTTGTGCGGTGTTGACGACCCTTTGAAGGGCTCTCCTGTCCGCTGCAGAGCAGCTGGCATACCGTGTGGTTATACAGTACGCCAGCACACTCTCGATGGAGCAGCGGTAGAAGGACACCAGCAGCTTCTCCTCCAGGTTGTTTTTCCTGAGGATCCTCAGAAAGTAGAGTCGCTGCTGGGCCTTCTTGACTGCTGTGGTGGTGTTTGTAGTCCAGGAGAGACCCTCCGTAATTTGTGTGCACAGGAATCTGGAATAAATGTATCCTAAGCATTGATTGGGATTAATGCAGCGGGACTAATGCCTAACTCCTTCGCTGTTACACTCTCCTGGTCAAAAGCCAAAGGGAGGACACAAAGAAGCAGCAGTTCTCTCCAACACCTTCTTGTTCTTGTATTGTAGAGTGTAGTTGACCTTCTGCAGCCTGGCCTGTGGTTCACTCCAGAGCCCTGGCTTCAGGGGGGAAGATGGACAGTGAATAAATAATAAATGCCTAGCCAGTGACAGCCACATCCTGGAAATGGGCGGCACGGTGGCGTGTCGAGGTAGAGCTGTGGGGTCCCCGGTTCAATCCTGACCACGGGGGGGGGGGGGGGGGGGGGGGGGGGGGGGGGGGTTTGTTTGTACGCTCTCCCCGTGACCTGCGAGGGTTTTCTCCAGGTGCACTGGTTTCCTCCCACACTCCAAAGACGTAGAGGTTCGTAGGTTAAATTGGCTTCGGTAAAAATGTCAAAATTGTCCCCAGTGTGTAGGATAGTGCTAGTGTACGGGGTGATCGCTGGTAAACTAAACTAAACTAAACTAAACTAAACTAAACTAATCAAAAAGCAGCAACGTTTGGGCTAGCACAGTCCCTATTGTCAGTCCATGAGGAGAACTGGAGGACAACTGGACTGGCATCTGGCTTCATCTCACCCTGAGCTCGAACAATCGTGGAACTCGGAGACGAGGGGAGCCACAAGCGCCTGTCCGTCATCGGGATGTTGGCCCAATATTCCACATCGCTCAGTGCTCAAATACACCGGCTTAGTTCTGGTTGGGTTTAATCACCACTCCCCCCACGCACAGCTGGGGAAAGCGATCATCCGCTCCGAAGCCTGTCCAAGATCTGGACTAATGAGAGGAGACACAACAAAGCCCGTGGATCTTGCCAGGGGTGTGGGAGAGGAGGCAGAGGTGTGAGGTGACACATGCTCGTCGCCTGGCTGGGGGCCCCTGGTGGAGGTTGGAGCAAGGGTCTGTCCTGCCACCAAACTGGAAAGCCACCCAGCGCTGCACAACTTCCAAGTGGCCTTCACCCCTGAGGCAGGTCAAAGCACAGTAATCCTCCTCACCCGTTAGAGTTCTTGCCAACGTCCACATATGTCACGCGTGCTCATGGAACCTCAATCATCCCATGTAAGACCCGCGAGTCTTTCATAGGCAAATAAGAGCAGAATTAGGCCATTCAGCCCATCAAGTCTACTCTGCTATTCAATCATGGCTGATCTATCTTTCCCTCTCAACCCCATTCTCCTGCCTCCCCCCTCCATAAACCATGATGCCCGCTCTAATCATGAATCCGCCAATCTGCGCCTTAAAAATATCCATTGACTTGGCCTCCACAGCCTTCTGTGGAGGCTAAGTCAATGGATATTTTTTAAGGCAGAGATTGATAGATTCTTGATTACTACAGGTGCCAGGGTTAAGGAAAGAAGGCAGGAGAATGGGGTTAGGAGGAAGAGATAGATTGAATGGCAGAGTGGACTTGATGGGCCGAATGGCCTAACTACTACAACTTATGAACCTTTGACACAAAAGAACGACAATTCTCCCTCTTGCGGTTGCAATATCATAGAAACATAGAAACATAGAAACATAGAAAATAGGTGCAGGAGTAGGCCATTCGGCCCTTCGAGCCTGCACCGCCATTCAATATGATCATGGCTGATCATCCAACTCAGTATCCCGTACCTGCCTTCTCTCCATACCCCCTGATCCCTTTAGCCACAAGGGCCACATCTAACTCCCTCTTAAATATAGCCAATGAACTGTGGCCTCAACTACCTTCTGTGGCAGAGAATTCCACAGATTCACCACTCTCTGTGTAAAAAATGATTTTCTCATCTCGGTCCTAAAAGACTTCCCTCTTATCCTTAAACTGTGACCCCTAGTTCTGGACTTCCCCAACATCGGAAATAATCTTCCCGCATCTAGCCTGTCCAACCCCTTAAGAATTTTGTAAGTTTCTATAAGATCCCCCCTCAATCTTCTAAATTCCAGCGATTACAAGCCAAGTCGATCCAGTCTTTCATCATATGAAAGTCCTGACATCCCAGGGATCAGTCTGGTGAACCTTCTCTGCACTCCCTCTATGGCAAGAATGTCTTTCCTCAGATTAGGAGACCAAAACTGTACGCAATACTCCAGGTGTGGTCTCACCAAGACCCTGTACAACTGCAGTAGAACCTCCCTGCTCCTATACTAAAATCCTTCGAACCATTATGTCTTTGAAGTGTGGGAGGAAACCGGTGCACACCTGGAGAAAACCCTCGCAGGTCACGGGGAGAACGTACAAACTCCGTGCAGGCAGCAACCCCCCCCCCCCCCCACCCCCCTTGTGGTCAGGATCGAACCCTGGGCATCTGGCGCTGTGAGGCAGTAGCTCTAACTCTGCGACACTGTGCCGTCCATTTACAGGGTGTGGCTGTACAACTGCAGTAGAACCTCCCTGCTCTTATACTCAAGTCAAGTCAAGTCAAGTCAAGTCAAGTCAAGTTTATTTGTCACATACACATACGAGATGTGCAGTGAAATGAAAGTGGCAATGCTCGCGGACTTTTGTGCAAAAGACAAACAACAAAACAACCAAACAAATTATAAACACAATCATAACACACATATTCTTTTACATAATAAATAATGGAAGGAAAAACGTTCAGTAGAGTTAGTCCCTGGTGAGATAGGCGTTTACAGTCCGAATTGCCTCTGGGAAGAAACTCCTTCTCAACCTCTCCATTCTCACCGTATGGCAACGGAGGCAGCTGGAACAGTCCGTTGCAGGGGTGGAAGGGGTCTCCCATGATTTTATTTGCTCTGGAGTTGCACCTCCTGTTGTATAGTTCCTGCAGGGGGGTGAGTGAAGTTCCCATAGTGCGTTCGGCCGAACGCACTACTCTCTGTCTTGTCCTTGGCAGAGCAATTCCCAAACCAGATGGTAATGTTCCCGGACAAGATGCTTTCCACCGCCGCTGCGTAGAAGCACTGGAGGATCCTCGGAGACACTCTGAATTTCCTCAATTGCCTGAGGTGGTAAAGGCGCTGCCTTGCCTTACTCACGAGTGCTGAGGCGTGTGATGCCCATGTCATATCCTCGGAGATGTGGACTCCCAGATATTTAAAACAGTTCACCCTCTCCACAGGATCCCCTCACAGGATCCCCCTATCCACTCAAATCCTTTTGCTATGAATGCTAACATACCATTTGTCAAATGCAGTTGGGGCGAGCTTCGACCTGGCATCTTGGGTCGGCATGGATGAGTCGGGCCAAAGGGCCTGTTTCCATGCTCTGTGACCCCATGACTCTGTGGTGTTGACCAGGTCTGCCCTGCAGATGTCCCGCGGCAACGATGGATGAGTAATGAATATTGTTCTACCAGTAGCATCCACATCCTCCCAAGGATAGAGAGTATTTATTTATCATAGGCGCTGGATATGAAGTGGAACCACAAGATTCTGACTGGCGGCAGCTTTGCAAGCACCAAGAAGTGAGACCACAGGTTCACTTTGGAATGAAACTTGTCAGCAAATTGTACTTTGTGGTTCTCTAGTCCAACAAAAGAACTGGAAAACGCGAAGACATGTGCTTTGTGTTATCTAGTATGTGTTCAATAGTATCGCAATGGAGCTGGTTGTATAGATAGGACCAGAGACACACTCAGATCTGCATCAACTTAGAAGTAAAATTCGCTGACTTTGCCCAGGCTTTCAAGGAATGTATTGGATTTGAATCCCTGACTGAAACTAAAATGTTGGGAGAACTCTTTTCCAAGGCTACGGGGGACATTCATGCCAACAGATAACGTTACGTTGCTTTTGATATAGTTGGCAGAACACACCAGACTGTGGGAGAATTGAACTGAAAAACCCCCCCGAAAAAAGCCCGTCAGAATCTGAAAAGATTGGACACACTAGAGGCAGGAAACATGTTCCCGATGTTGGGGGAGTCCAGAAGCAGGGGCCACAGTTTGAGAATTAGGAGTAGGCCATTTAGAACGGAGACGAGGAAACACTTTTTCTCACAGAGAGTTGTGAGTCTGTGGCATTCTCTGCCTCAGAGGGCGGTGGAGGCAGGTTCTCTGGATGCTTTCAAGAGAGAGCTAGATAGGGCTCTTAAAAATAGCGGAGTGATGGGATATGGGGTGAAGGCAGGAACGGGGTACCAATTGTGGATGATCAGCCACGATCACATTGAATAGCGGTGCTGGCTCGAAGGGCCAAATGGCCTACTCCTGCACCCATTGTCTATTGTCTATTGCTCTGCAAAAAGTTTACGTAGATGATTGCGTGAAATTTAAGAGGCAAATGAAGAGCGTGTTGCAGAGATAACTTACAGTAGGTGGCACAGATGAACCAACGGGGTCACAGCGTCAGAGACCCCGGGTCGATCCTGACCACGGGCGCTTGTCTGTATGGAGTTTGTACCTTCTCCCCGTGACCTGCGTGGGTTTTCTCCGGGATCTCCGGTTTCCTCCCACACTCCAAAGGCGTACAGGTATGTAGGTTAATTGGCTGGGTTTAATTGTAAATTGCCCCCTAGTGTGTGCAGGATAGTGTTTTGGCGCGCTTGGATCACTGGTCGGCCTGGAATCGATGGGCCGAAGGGTCTGTTTCAGCGCTGCATCTCCAAACTAATACTAAACTAATGATGTATCCACAGAATCATAGAGTCATCCCGCACGGAAATAGGACCTTCAGCCCACATGTCCATGCCGACCAAAATGACCCCATCTACGCTAGTCCCATTCGCCTGTGTTTTTGGCCCATATCCCACTGATGCGGAGTTTGTTGTATCCTTTTGCATTAATCTTGGGAAGTCATGTCCCAGTTGTAGAAGACGTTGGTGAGGCCTCATTTACAGTATTGGGTTCAGCTTTGGGCACCTTGTTATTGGAAAGGAACGAAAAGATCTATGTTTAAGAAAGAACTGCAGAAGCTGGAAAAATCGAAAGTAGACAAAAACGCTGGAGAAACTCAGCGGGTGAGGCAGCATCTATGGAGCGAATGAAATGGTGACGTTTCGGGTCGAGACCCTTCGTCAGACTTCAACTAAAAGATCGAATGTTCAAGAAGGAACTGCAGATGCTGGAAAATCGAAGGTAGACAAAAGTGCTGGGGAAACTCAGCGGGTGCGGCAGCATCTATGGAGCGAAGGAAATAGGCAACGTTTCGGGCCCGAAACGTTGCCTATTTCCTTCGCTCCATAGATGCTGCCGCACCCGCTGAGTTTCTCCAGCACTTTTGTCTACCAACTAAAAGATCTAAGGTACACAAAAAAGCTGGAGAAACTCAGCGGGTGCAGCAGCATCTATGGAGCGAAGGAAATAGGCAACGTTTCGGGCCGAAACAAACCCGAAACAAACTAAAAGATCTATGTCATTTATGTCTGAAAACAATATTCTGTACCCAATCCTTCAAATAAGAGTCACAGAGTGATACAGTGTGGAGACAGGCCCTTCGGCCCAACTTGCCCACACCGGCCACTAGTCCCACCTGCCCCCGTTTGGTCCATATCCCGCCAAACCTGTCCTATCTGTGTAAATTGCATAGCTTTCTTGTACAGACAACAGTGGAACACTTTTTTTCAGGATCAGAAACATAGACGTCCAAATCGTTCAAAAATTCACAGACTAAATGCCAATGGGGTCATTTGGCATTGGGTCTCAAACGCAGCTTCCTAGGATACAAACAGAGTGAAGTCACATCGTGTGGTTAAGACCCCTGACTAATATCCAAGGGCATGGATCATCGATTTGGAGACGTCCTCCCACAGCAGGTGTGGAGTTCAGTCTCAAGTAATTAAGAAATGAGATTTCTATGAGAGCGGTAGGTGCCTGGAACGCGTAAAAGAACACAAAGTAACTCAGAGGGTCAGGCAGCATCGTTGCAGAGCACGGTTGCGCAGCGGTGGAGTTGCAGCCTCACAGCGCCAGTGGCCCGTGTTCGATTCCGACCACGGGTGCTGTCTGTACGGAGAGTTTGCACGTTCTCCCCGTGACCTGCGTGGGTTTTCTCCGAGATCACTGGTCTCATCCCGCACTCCATAGACGTACAGGTTTGTAGGTTGATTGGCTCGGTATCAATGTACATTGTCCCTAGTGTGTGTAGGGTAGTGTTGATTTGCGGGGATCGCTGGTCGGCGCGGACTCGAAGCGCCTGTTTCCGCACTGTATCTCTAAACTAAACTAAAACTAAACTAAACATGGATGGGTGACATTTCGGGCCAAAACTCTTCTTCAGACTGGAATGTTGAAAGGCATGGTTTGCGAAGGCACCAGTCTCCCCACGTTAAACAAAGTCACGCACAGGCGTCCTCCATATAGGGACTAGCACCCTGGAGACACCCATGGTCAGCCATGACCGAAGGGGGCATAAGTGTGTATAGGACAGTGTTAGTGTGCGGGGATCGCTGGTCGATGTGGAAGCGGTGGGCCGAAGGGCCTGTTTCCACGCTGTATCTCTAAACTAAAGTGAACAGGCCCAATGTCCACAATGGGTTGGAGGTGAATCGGACACTACCCAAGCTTACGGAAGGACTATTTAGAAGCCTGATAACAGAGGGGAAGAAGAGGGGAAGACAGGCTAGATGCAGGAAGATTGCTCCTGATGTTGGGGAAGTCCAGGACAAGGGGTCACAGCTTAAGGATAAGGGGGAAATCGTTTAAAACCGAGATGAGAAGAACATTTTTCACACAGAGAGTGGTGAATCTCTGGAACTCTCTGCCGCAGAGGGTAGTCGAGGCTAGTTCATTGGCTATATTTAAGAGGGAGTTAGATGTGGCCCTTGTGGCTAAGGGGATCAGGGGGTATGGAGAGAAGGCAGGTACGGGATACTGAGTTGGATGATCAGCCATGATCATGTTGAATGGCGGTGCAGGCTCGAAGGGCCGAATGGCCTACTCCTGCACCTAATTTCTATGTTTCTATGTTTCTAAGCTGCTCCTGAGTCTGGATTGAAGGTGGAGGTTACCCAGACTGGATCACTGAACAGAATGTCTATCCCACTCATTTTCTAGTTTGCCAACAGTGGGAAACTAGAAGAGAATCCACAGGTTTTTTTGGAGACCAGGAATAAATATTTGAAGGGTGCATTCACCTCCATTTCCAAACTCTGCGCCTAACATCTCTCTCAACAGATAGACACACCTGTAACAATACACCGCACCGACGTGGCAATGGATGGTTTCATCCAAACGTTTTCAGGTCTTAAAGAAACAGAGGGATATGGGGTTAGTGCAGGAATGTAGCACAGAGGTAAAAGACCAGGGAACTGCAGATGCTGCTTCATACGAGATGCTGCCTAACCCGCTGCTTATACAGTATGTTAGGGAAGTCCAGGACAAGGGGTCACAGCTTAAGGATAAAGGGGAAATCCTTTAAAACTGAGATGAGAAGAACTTTTTTCACACAGAGAGTGGTGAATCTCTGGAACTCTCTGCCACAGAGGGTAGTTGAGGCCAGTTCATTGGCTATATTTAAGAGGGAGTTAGATGTGGCCCTTGTGGCTAAGGGGATCAGGGGGTATGGAGAGAAGGCAGGTACGGGATACTGAGTTGGATGATCAGCCATGATCATATTGAATGGCGGTGCAGGCTCGAAGGGCCGAATGGCCTACTCCTGCACCTAATTTCTATGTTTCTATGTTTCTATGTACATACAGTGCAGTAAAAATCAAAACAGATCCCACCAACATAACACATGGCAAACGGTAAACTATGATACAACTATGTTACGCTGCTTGTCAAGGGTTCATTCAACCCCCCGCGGTGCCCAGCGGTCCCGCAACTCCCCCAGGGCGCCCGTGAACAGGGGCACGCAGCCGGCTCGGGCAGAGCCCTCTTCCGCCTGGCGCCGTGACTCGCGGATGGCCAGCTTGGCCAGGCCCAGGAGCAGCAAACCCACCAGGACATCTTTGGCACCTCTACCCTCCCCCCTACACACAGGGTGTCCGAAGGCGAGGATGGTGGGTGGGAAATGCAGCCTGAGGAGCAGCCCCTTTAGATAATGGAAGAATGGGCTGCAATTCATCTCGTAGAGCAGCGGAACAGTGGGGGCAGCGGTAGAGCTGCTACTTTAAGGCCCTGTCCCACTGTACGAGGTAATTCAAGAGCTCTCCCGAGTTTAAAAAAAAAATCAAACTCGTGGTAAGCACGTAGAATGTACGTAGCGGGTACGTTGGAGCTCGGGACGTCTCTTAGCGGCTCCTAACGCTAACGGCAGGTACTCGAGGAAACGCGGTAAGCTCGGTAAGATTTTCCAACATGTTGAAAAATGTCCACGAGAGCCCCGAGTACCTACGAGCGGCCATTACCGTAATTCTCCGAGTTCGAATCAGGGGAAACTCGGGAGAACTCTTGAATTACCTCGTACAGTGGGACTGCCCCTTTAGAGCGCCAGGGGCAAGGGTTCGATCCTGACCTCGGATGCTGCCTGTACGGAATTTGTACGTTCTCCCCGTGACCGCGTGGGCTTTCTCTGGGTGCTGTTGTTCCCTCCAACGCTCCAAAGACGTACAGGTTTGCAGGTTAATCGGCTTTGGTAAAATTTGTAAATTGTCCCCTAGTACAGAGGTTAGTGTGTGGAGTGACTGTTGGTTGGCGCGGACTCGGAGGGCTAAAGGGCATGTATCCACGCTGTATCTTTAAGCTAAACTAAACTGAGGAAGGACTGATACCACTGGCCAAGAGCCTTGATAAGTGTGTCTCAGTCTACCCCACGACAGAAGGGGGAGGAGTTGTACAGTTTGATAGCCACAGGGAAGAAGGATCTCCTGTGGCGTTCTGTGCTGCATCTTGGCGGAACCAGTCTGTTGCTGAAGGTGCTCCTCAGGTTGACCAGTGTGTGTCACGGAGGGGGTGAGCTGTATTGGCCAGGATGCTCCGCAGTTTGAGGAGCATCCTCCTCTCTCCGAGACCAACCTCCCGTGAATCTAACTCCAGGACGGAGCCAGCCATCCTGACGAGTTTGTTGATCCCGTGGATGTCCGTGACCTTTGCCCTGCTGCCCCGGCACATGGCAGCGAAGAAGATGATGGCGCTGGCTACCACCGATGGGTAGAACATCAACAGCATCTCACCGCAGATGTTGAAGGAGCGGAGCCTTCTCAAATAGTACAGCCGGCTCCTCTTGAAGGATTCGCTGACCCCTCCCCTAACACTGCAAACACAGCTGCCCCCAACACACTTGCGTCGAGGTTTCAGATTTATTTTTATTAAACGCAAACCATCTGCTTCTCCGACATTCATCAGAGAGAAAAAAAAATAAAGTAATTAGAGAGAGAGGTTTTTCCTTTCCTGACTGTTTTCCTAACTTGTCCAGTCCTTTCGCGGCATTCCAGGCATAATTGTGGTCAGGATTGCTGGCAACGAGGACAAGGTTACACCAGCTTTGTTTTTACCAACACGCTAATGCTCTGTAACTGTAACCCCTCGGATTACCTCATCTCCCACCCCCGACTCCGAGCGTTCACCCCTCCCCTCCACACCTCACGCAACGCTTCAATAGTCCTCCATTGTCACGGACGCACGGTGCAGTGAAATTCTTCTATCGCGGTGGTGCGGGCGGTAGAGTTCTTCGTGCTGCACCGTGTCGTAGCGGTAGAGTCGCTGCCTTACGGGCCTGTCCCACTTGGGTGATTTTTCAGGCGACTTCCGGCGACTGTCAGTGTCCTGGGAAACCGGCAACTGGAACGGCGACTGTCAGAGTGGAACACGCACACACACACACACACGCACACACGCACACACGTACGCGCATACACACGTGCGCACACACACACACACACACGTACGCGCACACACACACACGTGCGCGCACACACACACACACACACACGCACACACGCACACACGCACACACACATCGCTTCCTTCACCAGCCCGCTATGCAGGCGGGGGACAGGGCAAGCGGGAGGGCAGCGCTGTCTGAGTGAAATTCACACGGGGCAAAGCCAATGTGATACAGACACACACCGCGATGAACAGGAACTGTTGGCGCTGTAATTAAGACGGTGAAAGCACAGTTGATTTTACGGTAAGTCCTTTCCAAGAGGGGGAGGGGAAAGCATGGGGGTGGTGGGGGGGGGGGGGGGGGGGGGGAGGGGGGGGGTGGGGGGGGGGGGGGGGGGGGGGGGGGGGGGGGGGGGGGGAGAAAGGAGGGAGAACGAGTGGAGACAACTTTTAAGAAGCCAGAGATACACGGCTGTGAAGCTCGGCGGACATTTAACATTACCGGTCGGTTATCCTCGGTTCTGAAAACTACTGTTTATGTTTTTTTTTCCCAAATGAGCCAATGAAATTCACCGGTCAGCACCGGCTACAACCTCCGAGAACCTCCGACCTCCTGGCGACCCCCACCTACGGCACGAGAATTCTCGCTGCTCTCCATGGCGGCTTCATTCCGGTCGCCGCTAAGATTTCAACGTGTGGGAAAATTCACGGCGACCATAATGAGCCCGCGACTAGCTCCCAGAATGCGGGAACTCCTCGCGACCATGAAGGCGACTCCCCGGCAACCACCCGCGAACATGTGGCAACCGCATAGTGTCCTGCAGTTGCCCAAGTGGGACAGGCCCATTACAGCGCTTGCAGTGCCGGAGACCCAGGTTCGATCCCGACTACGGGTGCTGTCTGGGACCAGTCAAAGCCTCAGAATAAAAGGATGTATCTTGAGAAAGATGAGGAGAAATTTCTTTTGGCATATACCAAGAGTCAACTTAATTGTCATTTGGACCCCTTGAGGTCCAAACGAAATGCCGTTTCTGCAGCCATACATTACAACCAAATAGACCCCAGACACAACATAATTTACATTTTACATAAACATCCATCACATTGCTGTGATGGAAGGCCAAAAAAAACGTATCTCTCCACTGCACTCTCCCCCCCCCCCCCCCCCGTTGTCAGTCAAAGTCAAAGTCAAAGCCTCCGGCTGGCGATGGCGATTGTCCCGCGGCCATTAAAGCCACGCCGGGTGGTGCAAGGTCGCACCCGGGTCTTGATGTTAGAGCCCCCGGCGTGCGCTCGCAGAGTCCCGCGGCCATTCCAAGCCGCGCGGGGCGGTGATGTTAGGCCCCGCTCCAGGAGCTCTTCGACCCCGCAACTCGGGCGGGAGAAGTCGCCGTTGCAGGAGCCCTGAAAAGCAGTCTCCCTCCAGTGATCCGCGGGCTCCCGGTGCTGCCGTCCGCAGACCCACAGTTGCAGCCTCCGAGTCAGCAGCAGCAGCAGCGCTCCACCACCGCTCCACCCGCTCTGGACTCGGCCAGCCCCGCGACGGTGAGGTGAGTCGGCACCAGAGTTCCCGGCTTCTTCTGTTGGAGGCCGCTCCTCATTGCAGCCCCAACGACAACGGAGACCCGACAAGAAAAGGTCGGGTCTCCAGTGCAGGGAGAGATTTAAAAGTTGTCCCCTCCCTCCCACCCCACCCCCACCCCCCCACACACACACCCCCCCAACAAAAATAACAAAAACTACATATAAACATAGACAAAAAAATAATAAAAACGCGGACGGGCTGCAGAGGCCGCTGCTGACGAGAGTCGCGCCACCTACCATTCATATGTTGATGAATCTGTGGAATTCATTGCCACAGGCGGCTGTGGAGGCAAATTCAATGGGTAGTCTTATAGAAACAGAGAAAAATAGAAAATAGGTGCAGGAGTAGGCCATTCGGCCCTTCGAGCCTGCACCGCCATTCAATATGATCATGGCTGATCATCCAACTCAGTATCCTGTACCTGCTTCTTCTCTCCATACCCCCTGATCCCCTTAGCCACAAGGGCCACATCTAACTCCCTCTTAAATATTGCCAATGAACTGGCCTCAACTACCTTAAGGCAGAGATTGTCAGATTCCTCCTTCATCTTAAAACTATATCCTTTAGTTCCTGATGACTCTATTCTGGGCAAGAGACTCAGTGCATCTACCCGAACTATTCCTCTCATGATTTTATACTCCTCTAGAAGATCTCCCCCTCATTCTCCTGCGCTCCAAGGAATAGAGTCCCAGCCTGCTCAACCTCTCACTATAGCTCAGACCTTTGAGTCCTGGCAACATCCGTGTAAATCTTCTCTGTACCGTTACCATCTTTCCTGTAACATGCTGCCCAGAATTGACCACATTACGCTAAATGCGGCCTCACCAACGTCTTTTTTTACGTGTGGCCGGGCGTAGGGTAGAGGTACCGCCTTACAGCGTGATAGACACGGGTTCGATCCTGACCACGGGTGCTGTCTGTATGTACTTTGAACGTTCTCCCCGTGACCTGCGTGGGTTTCCGCCGAGATCTTCGGTTTCCTCCCACACTCCAAAGACGTGCAGGTTTGCAGGCAAATTGTCTTGGTGTATGTGTAAATTGTCCCTAGTGCGTGTAGGATAGTGTTAATGTGTGGGGATTGCTGATCAGCACAAACCCGGTGGGCCGAAGGGCCTGTTTCCGCGCTGTGTCTCTACACTAAACTAAACAAAACATCTCCTGTCAGCTTTGCCCCTCTCATTGAGTCATAGAGTGATACAGTGTGGAAACAGGCCCTTCTATGCAACTTGCTCACAACGGCCTACATGTCCCAGCAACACTAATCCCACCTGCCTACATTTGGCCCATATCCCTCCAAACCTGTCCTATCCATGTAACTGTTTCTTAAACATTGCGATAGTCCCAGCCTCAACTGCCTCCTCTGGCAGCTCGTTCCATACACCCACCACACCACTCTTTGTGTGGAAAAAGTTACGCCTTCGAGCCAGCACCGCCATTCATTGTCCTACACACACACCAGGGGCAATTTTTACATGTACACCAAGCCATTAACCTACAAACCTGCACGTCTTTGGAGTGTGGGAGGAAACCGAAGATCTCGGAGAAAACCCACGCAGGTCACGGGGAGAACGTACAAACTCCGTACAGACGGCACCCGTAGTCGGGATCGAACCCGGGTCTCAGACGCTGTGAGGCAACAACTCTACTGCTGCGCCTCTATGCCACCGGAACCTAGGAAGGATTTAATAGGAACCTAAGGGGTAACATTTTTACACAATGGGCTCTGGGTGTATGGAGCGAGCTGCCAGGTTGACAACAGGGAGCCTCCATCACTTCTGATGGTAAGTCCCACAGCTGAGACATTCTCTCTCCACAGATGCCGACTGACCTGCTGAGGATTTCCACCGGCTTCTTTGTTTCCACATTACCGTTCCCAGCTGCCTGACTGGAAATGGGGGCTGTGTGAGTCATAGAGACACAGAGTGATACAGCTCTCGAACCCGGGTCTCCGGCGCTGCACTCGCTGTAAGGCAGCAACTCTAGCGCTACGCCACTGTGACTGTGCCACAGATACAATAGGTTTAGTGGGATATGGGCCAAATGCAGGCAGGTGGGGCTAGTGTAGATGGAGCATAGAAACATAGAAACATCGAAATTAGGTGCAGGAGTAGGCCATTCGGCCCTTCGAGCCTGCACCGCCATTCAATATGATCATGGCTGATCATCCAACTCAGTATCCCGTACCTGCCTTCTCTCCATACCCTCTGATCCCTTTAGCCACAAGGGCCACATCTAACTCCCTCTTAAATATAGCCAATGAACTGTGGCCTCAACTACCCTCTGTGGCAGAGAGTTCCAGAGATTCACCACTCCCTGTGTGAAAAAAAAGTTCTTCTCATCTCGGTTTTAAAGGATTTCCCCCTTATCCTTAAGCTGTGACCCCTTGTCCTGGACTATAAGATCCCCTCTCAATCTTCTAAATTCTAGAGAGTATAAACCAAGTCTATCCAGTCTTTCTTCATAAGACAGTCCTGCCATCCCAGGAATCAGTCTGGTGAACCGTCTCTGCACTCCCTCTATGGCAATAATGTCCTTCCTCAGATTTGGAGACCAAAACTGTACGCAATACTCCGGGTGTGGTCTCAGCAAGACCCTGTACAACTGCAGTAGAACCTCCCTGCTCCTATACTCAAATCCTTTTGCAATGAAAGCTAACATACCATTCGCTTTCTTTACTGCCTGCTGCACCTGGATGCCTACCTTCAATGACTGGTGTACCATGACACCCAGGTCTCGCTGCATCTCCCCCTTTCCCAATCGGCCACCATTTAGATAGTAGCCTGCTTTCCCGTTTTTGCCACCAAGATAGTCTGAGGGCCTCCAATGTGGTGGATGGGAGGTCAGCATCGTTCTCCGGCTGGTAAGACTCACTAATCTCCTCAGTGGTCGGGGATGTGGGCTGAAAATCAGCGGTAAGAAAAAAAACCAACACAGAGCCTCTTGTCCGGAACATTCCCAAGGTAAATTAAAGCTCGCTTATATAAACTTACCTCAAGCAGTCGTTCCTTGTACCAGCTTGGTGCTGCCACCTGGGACACAAGCAAGCCTCCACAACGCTATCTGTTTCCACGGCCACTTTCATGTGAAGGGAAATATCCCAGGGTGCTCCTGGTGTAGGCCCCGCTGCTCAGGAGGAAGGAGAAACAGGAATAGCGGGCAGGGTTGCAGATCGGGAAAGGAAGTTGGGAAGTTTTGGAGCGTGATTCAGAACCTGAGAGCTGAGAGGATGTGGTTTAGTTTAGTTTAATTAATAAATATTTTATTGATCCCCTCAGGGAAATTCAGATGTCCAGAAGCCCCCAATTTAGAGATACAGCATGGAAACAGGCCCACCGATCTCGCTCCGACCAGCGATCCCTGCACGCTAAAGAAGGCAGTGGAAGTCAATTGGCTGGAAGTATTCAAGAGAGAGTCAGACTTGGCTCTTAGGGCTAACGGAATCATAGAAACATAGAAAATAGGTGCAGGAGTAGGCCATTCGGCCCTTCGAGCCTGCACCGCCATTCAATATGATCATGGCTGATCATCCAACTCAGTATCCTGTACCTGCCTTCTCTCCATACCCCCTGATCCCTTTAGCCACAAGGGCCACATCTAACTCCCTCTTAAATATAGCCAATGAACTGGCCTCAACTACCTTCTGTGGCAGAGAATTCCAGAGATTCACCACTCTCTGTGTAAACAATGTTTTTCTCATCTCAGTCCTAAAAGATTTCCCCCTTATCCTTAAGCTGTGACCCCTTGTTCTGGACTTCCCCATCATCGGGAACAATCTTCCTGCATCTAGCCTGTCCAACCCCTTAAGAATTTTGTAAGTTTTTATAAGATCCCCCCCCTCAATCTTCTAAATTCTAGCGAGTACAAGCCAAATCAAGGGATATGGGGAGAAAGCAGGAACGGGGTACTGATTCTGGATGATCAGCCATGACAAAACTGCACACACGCTGGGATAGACGGACAAGGCCTGGAATGTAAACCCCGCTTATCAGAGAGCGCACCTTGTGGGGCTTTGAAGTCCTGCTTTGACAGTAATGCTGAGATGTGTCGCTTGGCCAAGTTTAGGTATTTGTTTAATCCTTCCCCTTGAGGCAAACTCAGGTTCTTTTGCGAAAACGACAGGTCCAAAGACATGTGTCGGAGGGAACTGCAGATGCTGGTTTAAATCGAAGATAGACACAAAATGCTGGAGTAACTCAGCGGGACGGGCAGCATCTCTGGAGAGAAGGAATGGGTCTGAGGAAGGGTCTCGACCCGAAATGTCACCTAGCCTTTTTCTCCAGAGATGCTGCCTGACATGCTGAGTTACTCCAGCACTTTGAGTCTATCTTTTGTATAAACCAGCAATTTTGTACATTTTGGCCTGTAACTTGTGTTGGTTATAATTCAGATAACAACACTTATTTTCTTATACAGGCACAGATTTGTAGTTTAAAGTCACTGAAGACGCTGGAATTTGAAGCAAAACACAAACTGCTGTAGAAATTCAATGGGTCAGGCAGCATCTATGGAGGAATGGTCTGACGATGTTTTGGGTCGGGTCTCTTCTTCAGACTGCCTAAGATTAGATATCTACTTAACCATTGCTTCTATTTATCAAGGGTAGATCATTTTTTAAATGTTAACATTTGTTTTTAGAGATATAGCGCAGTAACAGGCCCTTTGGCCCACTGAGTCCGTGCCGACTAGCAATCCCCGCACACAAACACTATCCTGTACAAAACACATTTGACAATAGACAATAGGTGCAGGAGTAGGCCATTCGGCCCTTCGAGCCAGCACCGCCATTCAACGTCATCATGGCTGATCATCCCCAATCTGTACCCCGTTCCTGCCTTCTCCCCATATCCCCCGACTGCTATTTTTAAGAGCCCTATCTAGCTCTCTCTTGAAAGCATCCAGAAAACCTGTCTCCACCGCCCTCCGAGGCAGAGAAATCCACAGACTCACAACTCTCTGTGAGAAATAGTGTTTCCTCGTCTCCGTTTTAAATGGCTTTCTCCTTATTCTTTAACTGTGGCCCCTGGTTCTGGACTCCCCCAACATCGGGAACATGTTTCCTGCCTCTAGCGTGTCCAAGCCCTTAACAATCTTATATGTTTCAATGAGATATCCTCTCATCCTTCTAAACTCCAGAGTGTACAAGCCCAGCTGCTCCATTCTCTCAGCATATGACAGTCCCGCCATCCCGGGAATTAACCTTGTAAACCTACGCTGCACTCCCTCAATAGCAAGAATGTCCTTCCTCAAATTAGGGGACCAAAACTGCACACAAGACTCCAGGTGTGGTCTCACTAGGGCGGTGTACAACTGCAGAAGGACCTCTTTGCTCCTATATTCAACTTCTCTTGTTATGAAGGTCAACATGCCATTAGCTTTCTTCACTGCCTGCTGTACCTGCATGCTTACTTTCAATGACTGATGAACAAGAACCACCAGATCCCATTATACTTCCCCTTTTCCCAACTTGACACCATTTAGATAATAATCTGCTTTCCTGTTTTTGCTACCAAAGTGGATAACCTCACATTTATCCGCATTAAACTGCATCAGCCATGCATCTGCCCACAATACTCAATACTGCTGCATGCTTACTTTCATACTTTCTTGCACACTAGGGTCAATTTACAATTTTACCTAAGCTAATTAACCTACAAGCCTGCACGTCTTTAGAGTGTGGGAGGAAACTGGAGCACCCGGAGAAAACCCACTCAGATCACGTGGAGAACGTACAAACTCCACGCAGACAGCACCCGCGGTCAGGATCGAACCCTGGTCTCTGGCGCAGTGAGGCAGCAACTCTACCGCTGCGCCACTGTGCCACCTTTATAATGACTACTTACAATTGTGAGTTGCATATTATTCATCCCAGTCTGCACAACCTAAATACTTTTCCTTTACAAGTTAAAGTAATGCGGAACTTTTCAATTTAAGATGCGCTGAATACTTTTTAACCCTCTAATTACGCCAGAGAGAAGAAGGAATGACTGATGTGGGACATGTCTTTGATTATGTTGGCTGCTTTTCTGATGTATTTTGAGGTGGGCAGCACGGTGGCGCAGCGGTAGAGCTGCTGACTCACAGCACCATAGACCCAGGTTCAATCCTGACTACGGATGCCGTCTGTACGGAGTTTGTATGCTCTCCCTGTGACCGCGTGGGTTTTCTCCGGGTACTCCGGATGAGAGGGGATCTTAAAGAAACATATAAAATTCTTAAGGGATTGGACAGGCTAGATGTTGCCGATGTTGCGGGAGTCCAGAACCAGTTTAAGAATAAGGGGTCGTCCATTTAGGACTGAGATGAGGACTGAGAACTTTTTCACCCCGAGAGTTGTGAATCTGTGGAATTCTCTGCCACAGAAGGCAGTGGAAGCCAATTCACTGGATGTATTCAAGAGAGAGTTAGATATAGCTCTTAGGGCTAACAGAATCAAGGGATATGGGGAGATAGCAGGAATAGGGTACTGATTTTGGATGATCAGCCATATTCATGTTGAATGGCGGTGCTGGCTCAAAGGGCCGAATGGCCTACTCCTGCACCTATTTTCTGTGTTTCTATGTTTCTCGAAGATGCATTAAAGCCCTGTCTCGCGGAACGAGTTCATTCCAAGAGCTCTCCCGAGTTTAAAAAAAAATCAAACTCGTGGTAAGCATGGAGAATGAACGTAGCGGGTACGTCGGAGCTGGGGACGTCTCTTAGCAGTTCGTAACGCTAACGGCAGGTACTCGGGAAGACTCGCTAACAGCAGGTAAGCACGGGAAGACTCGTGAAGATTTTTCAACTTGTTGAAAAATGTCCACGAGAGCCCCGAGTACTGACGAGTGGCCATTACCGTAAATCTCCGAGTTCGAATCAGGGCAAACTCGGCGAGAACTCTTGGAATGAACTCGTACCGTGGGGCAGTGCTTTTAGAGTCCTTCAGTGGGGAAACAGGCACTCATGGTGACGGGTCTAGTCTGTTTGATGGACTGGGCTTTCCTGCAAACTGTAACCAAACCTCGTGTTATAAATGATCATGTTCATTCTCCCGGCCAACTGTAGAGACTGTCTCACCTACGGTTTTTCCCAGTAATCTGTCGAGGTTCGTAGCTAGGCTCACAGTCTTCAAATGACGCAAACCTTCAAGAGACATCCTCGAAAGGACATAAAGACTGCGGCTTTCTTCCTTTAGGTTGGGGTGTTGCCTGGGAAAGAACAATTACTCAGCTTCCAAGTCTTCCAGTTTCAGTGAAGAAAGCAAATGGCATGTTGGCGTTTCTTATTGTCTATTGTCATCTTATTGAGTATAGGAACAAAGTGGTCCTTCTGCAGTTGTACAGGACCCTGGTTAGACCACACCTGGAATACTGTGGGCAGATGCATGGCAGATGCAGTTTAATGCGGATAAATGTGAGGTTATCCACGTTGGTAGCAAAAACAGGAAAGCAGATTATTATCTAAATGGTGTCAAATTGGGAAAAGGGGAAGTACAACGGGATCTGGTGGTCTTGGTTCATCAGTCAATGAAAGTAAGCATTCAGGTATAGCAGACAGTGAAGAAAGCTAATGGCTTGTTGGCCTTCATAACAAGAGGAGTTGAATAGAGGAGCAAAGAGGTCCTTCTGCAGTTGTACAGGACCCTGGTGAGACCACACCTGGAGTATTGTGTGCAGTTTTGGTCTCCAAATTTGAGGAAGAACATTCTTGTTATTGAGGGTGTGTAGGGTAGGTTCACAAGGTTAATTCCCGGGATGGCGGGACTGTCATATGTAGATAGAATGGAGCGGCTGGGCTTGTATTCTGGAATTTGGAAGGATGAGAGGAAATCTCATTGAAACGTATAAGATTATTAAGGGTTTGGATATGTTAGAGGCAGGAATCATGTTCCCGATGTTGGGGGAGTCCAAAACCAGGGGCCACAGTTTAAGACTAAGAAGTAAGCCATTTCGAACGGAGATGTGGAAAAATATTTTCACACAGAGGGCCGAATGGCCTCCTCCTGCACCTATTGTCTATTGTCATTTATGACACTGGCTGATACAAGAAAGTTGTGCTTCTTCAGAGTGGCAATCTTCTAACCTATCCTCTAAAACAAATTATCCAAGGGTAGCATGGTGGAGCAGCGGTAGAGTTGCTGCCTCACAGCGCCAGGGACCCGGGTTCAATTCCGACTGCGGGTGCTGCCTGTACGGAGTTTGCCCGTTCTCCCCGGGACAGCGAGGGTTTTCTCCGGGTGCTCCAGCTTCCTCCCACACTCCACAAGACGTACAGGCCTGCACGTTGATTGGCTTGGTGTAGATGCAAGATTGTCCCGAGTGTGCGTAGGGTAGTGTTTATGCCCCTGTCCCACTTAGGAAACCTGAACGGGAACCTCTGGAGACTTTGCGCCCCACCCAAGGTTTCCGTGAGGTTGCAGGTGGTTGCCGGAGGTTGCAGGTAGTGGAAGCAGGTAGGGAGACTGACAGAAACCTCTGGGAACCGCACGGAAATCTTGGGTGGTGCGCAAAGTATCCAGAGGTTTCCGTTCAGGTTTCCTAAGTGGGACAGGGGCATTTTAGTGTACGGGGATCGCCGGTCGGTGCTGACTCGGTGGGCTTAGTATCTCTCGACTAAGCTCAAATATTCTCAAATAACGACTTACTCAGTATTGTGGTCAGTAAGCCAAATCGATGCTGCACGTACGCCCCTTGCTCTGGAAAGGGTGGCTGCCAAAAACATATTTCACAAATTAAAATGCCATTTCTGTCTAATCAAGAAATGGAATAGGGTACTTGGGAATATGGTACATTTGTTGAGTATTAGATCTTAGGGTCAACCAATGCGTTCCAGCTGTTACACTTCAGCTGTAGTCAGATCTTCCTTGACTTGGTTAGTTCTCTGCCATTGTATTTCCCCCAATTGCTTGCTGGCAGGTTGGAAATATCACTCAGTCATACAGGCACATGCACGCAATCTTCACTCTTAAATTACAAGGGCATTGTGCACACACACACACACACACACACAAACACACGTACACACACACACACTCAGTCAAGTCAAGTCAAGTTCATTTGTCACATACACATACGAGATGTGCAGTGAAATGAAAGTGGCAATGCTCGCGGACACCCATGTACACACACACATGTACACACACACACATGTACACACACACACACACATGTACACACACACACACATGTACACACACGTACACACTCGTACGCAACCACTCCCACACTTTCAATCTATCTCTCCCACACATAAGGTCATTAGGTCATGGGATAGCAGAATTAGGCCATTCGGCCCATCAAGTCTACTCCGCCATTCAATCGTGGCTGATCTATCACTCTCTCCTTATCAACGCCATTCTCCTGCCTTCTCCCCATAACCCCCGACACCCGTACTAATCAAGAATCTATCGATCTCTGCCTTAAAAATATCCACTGACTTGGCCTCCACAGCCGTCTGCGACAAAGAATTCCACAGATTCACCTCCCTCTGACTGTCACTCTCTCTCACACTGTCTCCCTCACATACTCACTCTCTTTCACTCTTGCTCCCTCCCGAACAATCACACTCTCACCCTTCCACACTCTCACACACACACTCACACTCACTCTCACACACACTCACACTCACACTGACTCTCTCACACACACACTCACACTCACTCTCACACACACTCACACTCACACTGACTCTCACACACACACACACACTCACACACACTCACTCTCACACAGACTCGCACACTGACTCTCACACACACACACACTCACACTCCCTCTCACACACACCCTCTCACACACTCCCACACACACACACTCACACTCACACACACACACACACTCACACTCACACACACACACTCACACTCACACACTCTATTTCACACACATTCTATTTCATACTCTCTCACGCACTCTTTCTCACTCTCTCTCCATTCGCTCTCTCTCTCTCTCTCTCTCTCTCTCTCTCTCTCTCTCTCACACCCACTCACACATTCTCTCACTCCGTCACGCTCTCTCTCTCTCTCCCTCTCTCACACACTTACGTCCTAATGACACACACAAAACACGCACACGAGAATAACGAGACTGGAGCAGAAACACGTTACATTGACTCCCTGTGTGCCAATATTACAGGCTCCAACACTCGATGTTGGACAGAACAATAGAGGATTTAAAAAAATTATTCAGCGCAGAAGACCATCAACAACAATCGAGTCTGAAGAAGGGTCTCGACCCGAAACGTCACCTACTCCTCCGCTCCATAGATGCTGCCTCACCCGCTGAGTTTCTCCAGCAATTTTGTCTACCTTCGATTTTTCCAGCATCTGCAGTTCCTTCTTAAAAATCAATCCCTGTGTTGACTTTTTGACAGATTAGTCTGTCAGATATGTGGCTTCTGTAATTTAAGAGTTGTTGCATATGACCAGCGAGGTTTGATGCCTCGTTAGCCATCACCTCTTCTGATTTATCAGCCTTAGTGCAATAGACAATGCAAGTCAATCCCTCTGTATTTGACAGGTAGCTTGCTTGGAAATCTGGTGGCTTTGGTGTTTTTCAGATTCAGATTCAGATTCAATTTTAATTGTCATTGTCAGTGTACAGTACAGAGACAACGAAACGCATTTAGCATCTCCCTGGAAGAGCGACATAGCAAATGATTTGAATGAATAATAATAAGTGTCCGGGGGGGGGGGGGTGGTGATTGGCAGTCACCGAGGTACGTTGTTGAGTAGAGTGACAGCCGCCGGGAAGAAGCTGTTCCTCGACCTGCTGGTTCGGTAATGGTGAGACCTGTAGCGCCTCCCGGATGGTAGGAGGGTAAACAGTCCATGGTTGGGGTGAGAGTAGTCCTTGGCGATGCTGAGCGCCCTCCGCAGACAGCGCTTGCTTTGGACAGACTCAATGGAGGGGAGCGAGGAACCGGTGATGCGTTGGGCAATTTTCACCACCCTCTGCAATGCCTTTGGGTCGGAGACAGAGCAGTTGCCATACCATACTGTGATGCAGTTGGTAAGGATGCTCTCGATGGTGCAGCGGTAGAAGTTCACCAGGATCTGAGGAGACAGATGGACCTTCTTCAGTCTCCTCAGGAAGAAGAGACGCTGATTAGCCTTCTTGACCAGAGTAGAGGTATTGTGGGTCCAAGAGAGGTCTAATCTCCTCCACCTTGCCCTGTGTCAATTGAACCAAAAAAGTGTCTCTCTGTTGATAAGTCAAGTTGGCCGAGATCATGCCTTGCCCTTGATATTTCAAACCAGGCAGAGAGTCTAAATTTCATGTTTTAATTAATCAGCCGTCTGGCACTGTACCTCGATATCGTCTCTCATTTACCGTCTAAGACACTGGAAGGAATCTGTAATCTAAACTAACAAACAAATTCACTTTATCATTTAAAAAAAATTTAAAATGCTGCTAAGCAGAATTTCTTTCCGCTGACTGGATAGCAGGCAGCAAAAAAGCTTTTCGCTGTACCTCGGTACACGTGACAATAAACTAAACTAAACTAAAGAAATAGTTCAAGTTCAAGTTTACATCTATTGTCACTGTACCAAATGCTACAGCGAGATTTGGGTCGCCGTACAGCCACACGAATAAAAAGAACACAACGCACGATAAACTTTAACGTGAACATCCCCACACAGCGGAATCAACGTTTCCCACTGTGAGGGAAGGCAGCAAAGTTCCGTCCACTTCCTGTATGTTGACCCGTGGTCGGGGCCTATTGAGGCCTCCGCGCTCGCCGCAATGGCGGCCCGATGTTTCAGGCCCTCTCGCCGGTTGATGGAGCTCCGGCGTCGGAAGAACACTCTCAGTGGCTTGGAGTTCCTTATCGGCCGCTTCCTACTGGAGACATAGAAACATAGAAACATAGAAAATTGGTGCAGGAGTAGGCCATTCGGCCCTTTGAGCCTGCACCGCCATTCAATATGATCATGGCTGATCATCCAACTCAGTATCCCGTACCCGCCTTCTCTCCATACCCCCTGATCCCTTTAGCCACAAGGGCCACATCTAACTTCTTCTTAAATATAGCCAATGAACTGTGGCCTCAACTACCTTCTGTGGCAGAGAATTCCAGGGATTCACCACTCTCTGTGTGAAAAATGTTTTCCTCATCTCGGTCCTAAAACATTTCCCACTTATCCTTAAACTGTGACCCCTTGTTCTGGACTTCCCCAACATCGGGAACAATCTTCCTGCATCTAGCCTGTCCAACCCCTTAAGAATTTTGTAAGTTTCTATAAGATCCCCCCTCAATCTTCTAAATTCTAACGAGTACAAGCCGAGTCTATCCAGTCTTTCTTCATATGAAAGTCCTGACATCCCAGGAATCAGTCTGGTGAACCTCTCTGTACTCCCTCTATGGCAAGAATGTCTTTCCTCAGATTAGGAGACCAAAACTGTACGCAATACTCCAGGTGTGATCTCACCAAGAACCTGTACAACTGCAGTAGAACCTCCCTGGTCCTATACTCAAATCCTTTTGCTATGAACGTTTCCCACTGTGAGGGAAGGCAGCAAAGTTCCATCCACTTCCTCTATGTTCACCCGTGGTCGGGGCCTATTGAGGCCTCCGCAGTCGCCCCAATGGCGGCCCGATGTTTCAGGCCCTCTCGCCGGATGATGGAGCTCCGGCATCAGAAGAACACTCTCAGTGGCTTGGAGTTCCTTATTGGCCGCTTCCTACCGTAGACCGCGGCTCCCGAAGTCCACAGGCCGAGCTGGGCGGAGATTCACGCGGCAATCCTCGGCGAAGGATCCCAGGGAAGTCGGTGCCGCCCGCAGCTGGAAGCTCCGCAGACCACAGCTCCACGGTGTTGAAGACGGCAGTCCCAGTACTCCGGAGCTTCAACACGGCGATCCCAGTAAGGCATCGCCCGCTCCGCGATGGTACCTCAGTGCTGCGCAGCTGCCACTGAAGCTGAAGCTCTGGCCGGTCTCCTGCAGGAAAGGCCGCGCCAAGGATGGGGCGGAGATGCGGCTCGGAGGAAAGACGCATCCTCGACCGGGTAGTGACTGAGATAAATGATTTCCCCTCCCCCGTTCCCCCCCCCATCCGCCAAATGAAAAGACTAAAAGACCTCCAAAACAAAACTTTTTGGCAGACTAAAAATAAAATTTAGGATGAAAGGGTGAACAGCTGCAGGCGGGCCCGCCATACACAACGGCACCACCCCACCGGCAACTTTTAAACAACTGTTTAAGGGCGGCACGGTGGCCACGGTTACAGGTGGACAAAAATTGCTGGAGAAACTCAGCGGGTGAGGCAGCATCTATGGAGAGAAGGAATAGGCCACGTTTCAGGTCAAGACCTTTCTTCAGACTGATGTCGGGGTGTGGCGTGTAAAAGAAAGGAAGAGGCGGAGACAGTGGGTTTTTGTGGGAGAGTTGGGGAGGGGAAGGAGGGAGAAAGCAAGGGCTATCTAAAATTAGAGAAGCCAATGTTCATGCCACTGGGGTGCAAACTACCCAAGCGAAATACGAGGTGCTGCTCCTCCAATTTGCGCTGGGCCTCACTCTGGCAATGGAGGAGGCCCAGGCAGAAAGGTCAGATTGGGAATAGAAAAATAGAAACATAGAAATTAGGTGCAGGAGTAGGCCATTCGGCCCTTCGAGCCTGCACCGCCATTCAATATGATCATGGCTGATCATCCAACTCGGTATCCTGTACCTGCCTTCTCTCTCATCTCGGTTTTAAAGGATTTTCCCCCTTATCCTTAAGCTGTGACCCCTTGTCCTGGACTTCCCCAACATCGGGAGCAATCTTCCTGCATCTAGCCTGTCCAACCCCTTAAGAATGTTGTAAGTTTCTATAAGATCCCCTCTCAATCTCCTAAATTCTAGAGAGTATGAACCAAGTCTATCCAGTCTTTCTTCATAAGACAGTCCTGACATCCCAGGAATCAGTCTGGTGAACCTTCTCTGCACTCCCTCTATGGCAACGGGAATGGGAGCGGGAGTTGAAGTGCTGAGCCACCGGGAGACCAGGTTGGTTAGTTGAATGCCAGTTGGACTAAAATACTTCATGAAATGTGGAAGTTGCTGGCAAGGTCCGTGATAATTATCGATTTCTATTTAGCATCTGTTCATTTACAGGGGAACCACATTGAATGGGATCCAGTGTCATTTTTCCTTCCTTGATGAACATTTGTGGATCTTACGACAATCCGTTGGATTCACCATCACCTTTGCCGAAGCCATATTATTAACTGTAGATTTATTAAGGTGGCATGGTGGTGCAATGATAGAGATGCCGCCTTCCAGCGGCAGAGACCCGGGTTCGATCCCAACCGCGGGCGCTGTCTGTACAGAGTTTTTACGTTCTCGCTGTGACCGCGTACTAGTTTCACCATCGTCCTGTTGAGTTTCATTGTCTGAATAACTCGTTAGCACCCAGCCCCAGCCAACAATGGACCATTGTGGGCTCTACCTTGCCTTGATCATCGTTACATTCTTGCACATCTTTTGTTCTACATCTCCCTAGAATCACCGTCTGATATCTCTTAGAAACACAGAAAATAGGTGCAGGAGTAGGCCATTCGGCCCTTCGAGCCTGCACCGCCATTCAATATGATCATGGCTGATCATCCAACTCAGTATCCTGTACCTGCCTTCTCTCTATACCCCCTGGTCCTTTAGCCACAAGGGCCACATCTAACTCCCTCTTAAATATAGTCAATGAACTGGCCTCAACTACCCTCTGTGGCAGAGAATTCCAAAGATTCACCACTCTCTGTGTGAAAAATGTTTTTCTCATCTCAGTCTTAAAAGATTTCCCCCTTATCCTTAAACTGTGACCCCTTGTCCTGGACTTCCCCAACATCGGGAACAATCTCCCTGCATCTAGCCTGTCCAACCCCTTATGAATTTTGTAAGTTTCTATAAGATCCCCCCTCAATCTTCTAAATTCTAGCGAGTACAAACCGAGTCTATCCAGTCTTTCTTCATATATACAGACTTCATATATACAGACTCAGGAATAGCTGCTTCCCGAGAATTATATCTACCATAAATTCAAATCCACACATGCACTGACTACACCGCCCAACAGGACTTCCATCTGTATATATGTATGTAGCGCCGTAGAATTTGTGCACCTATTCCCCCCCCCCATCTCCCTTCTGTTTTGTTTTTCTGTTTCTTGTTTTTTGTGTAAAATTGTATGTATGCACTGAGTACGAGCAGCTTTCAGTTTCACTGTACATGTATAGTGACAATAAATGGCATATCTATATGAAAGTCCTGACATCCCAGGAATCAGTCTGGTGAACCTTCTCTATACACCCTCTATGGCAAGAATGTCTTTCCTCAGATTTGGAGACCAAAACTGTACGCAATACTCCAGGTGTGGTCTCACATCTCGTGTTTCCCTTTCCCCTAGCTTCTCGGACCGAAGAAGGGTCTCAGCCCGGAACATCACCCATTCCTTCTCTCCAGAGATGCTGCCTGTCCTGCTGAGTTACTCCAGTTTTTGTGTCCTATCTTCGGTTTAAACTTCCTTCCTACACAAAGTACTGAGTAAATAATCTATTACAGCTGAGAGTGATAACAATTTCCAATTAAAAGGCAGGGCATTTATTGAGGGGAAAGGCACAGGAGATTCATTACATCTGTTCTATGGGCATGGAATCAATCCGTTACCCATGGCAGCGCGTCACGTTTGATTGAAAGGGAAATGATCTAATTATCTGCAGTTTGTGTTGGAGAGGCATTGTTTTTATATGAGCTGAACCTCACCTATAGTTTAGTTTAGTTTAGTTTCGAGATACTGCGTGGAAACAGGGTTTTCGGCCTCTATAAAACATCATTGGGCTTCAAGTTACCCCTGTTGTGATTAAATGGCAAACAAATTAAAGGGGCATTAATTAGATATGTTTGAGAGAGAGGAGATTGCAGGGAAAATAATGATTGTGAACGACACTGATAGTATTCTCCTCTTGGGAGCCAGACTGGATCTAATGGACTAGATATCCTCTTCATTTGTGCAACTATTGTACCTCTGTGTATAAGCCCTCTTTACCAACTTGCACTGAGGTGTATGTTTCCCAGTAATCTTAAAGATACGAGCATTGTTTGTTTAGTTTAGTTTAGAGATACAGCGCGGAAACAGGCCCTTCGGCCCGAGTCCGCACCGACCAGCGATCCCAGTAACACTATCCTACACCCACGAGGGACATTTTTTACATTTACTAAGCCTTTGGAGTGTGGGAGGAAATCTCAGAGAAAACCCACGCAGGTCACGGGGGGAAGGTACAAACTCCGTACAGGCAGCGCCCGTAGTCGGGATCGAACCCGGGTCTCCGGCGCTGCATTCGCTGTAAGGCAGCAACTCTACCGCTGCGCCACCGTGACCGCCACTGTGCAAGCACTGGGCGTATGTTCGAGTGAGGGTCATGCACCATAGAGACAGACCGACCCCACACCGACCATTCTTGCCATAGAGGGAGTACAGAGAAGGTTCACCAGACTGATTCCTGGGATGTCAGGACTTTCATATGAAGAAAGACTGGATAGACTCGGTTTGTACTCGCTAGAATTTAGAAGATTGAGGGGTGATCTTATAGAAACTTACAAAATTCTTAAGGGGTTGGACAGGCTAGATGCAGGAAGATTGTTCCCGATGTTGGGGAAGTCCAGAACAAGGGGTCACAGTTTAAGGATAAGGGGGAAATCTTTTAGGACCGAGATGAGAAAAACATTTTTCACACAGAGAGTGGTGAGTCTGTGGAATTCTCTGCCACAGAAGGTAGTTGAGGCCAGTTCATTGGCTATATTTAAGAGGGAGTTAGATGTGGCCCTTGTGGCTAAAGGGATCAGGGGGTATGAAGAGAAGGCAGGTACAGGATACTGAGTTGGATGATCAGCCATGATCATATTAAATGGCGGTGCAGGCTCGAAGGGCCGAATGGCCTACTCCTGAACCTATTTTCTATGTTTCTATTTACCACACGTTTACGATACGACCAAATATTGATCCCAGGAGGGTAATTGATCCGCCAACAGTCATAAAACACAAGATCCATGAAACGTGAAATTAAAGTGATGAATGGAAAGGATTGTGGATGTGCAAAGCTTGTTGGAGGTCTAGGGGAGGGGGAGTCAGTCTCAGTCTCAGTCTACCCCACGACAGAAGGGGGGAGGAGTTGTACAGTTTGATAGCCACAGGGAAGCAGGATCTCCTGTGGCGTTCTGTGCTGCATCTTGGCGGAACCAGTCTGTTGCTGAAGGTGCTCCTCAGGTTGACCAGTGTGTGTCATGGAGGGGGTGAGCTGTATTGTCCAGGATGCTCCGCAGTTTGAGGAGCATCCTCCTCTCCAAGACCAACCTCCCATCAATCCCCCAGGACGGAGCTGGCCTTCCCGGTGAGTCTGTTGACCACTCTACGGGTTAGGGACCTGTGATTTTTTGTTTAGTTTAGTTTAGTTTAGAGATACAGTGCGGAAACAGGCCCTTCGGCCCACCGGGTCTGCACCGACCAGCGATCCCCACACACTCGCTCTATCCTGCACAAACCAGGGACAATCTTATCAAGCCAATTTTCCTATAAACATGCACGTCTTTGTAGTGCGGGAGGAAACCGGAGTTCCTGCGGAAAACCCACGTGGTAAGTTCAGTTCAGTTTAGTATATTGTCACGTGCACTGGGGTGCAGTGGAAAGCTTTTGTTGCGTGCTAACCAGTCAGCGGAAAGACAATACATGATTACAATCGAGCCGTCCACAGTGTAAAGATACCTGATAAGGGAATAACGTTTAGTGCAAGGTAAAGCCAGTAAAGTCCGATCAAAGTTAGTCCGAGGGTCACCAATTAGTGGATAGTAGTTCAGCACTGCTCGATAGTTGTGGTAGGATGGTTCTTGCTGAGGCAGCCTGAGATATAAATGGAGTTAGTGGAAGGGAGGTTGATTTGTGTTTAAGAAGGAACAGCAGATGGTGGAAAATCGAAGGTACACAAAAAAGCTGGAGAAACTCAGCAGGTGCAGCAGCATCTATGGAGCGAAGGAAATAGGCAACGTTTCGGGCCGAAACCCTTCTTCAGACTGATCGGGGGTGGGGGGGGGCGGGGACAAGAAAGGAAAAAGGAGGAGGAGCCGGAAGGCTGGGGGATGGGAGGAGACAGCAGGGGGACTGAGGAAGGGGAGGAGATAGCAAGGACTGACAAAATTGGGAGAATTCGATGTTCATGCCCCCAGGATGCAGACTCCCCAAGCGGAATATGAGGTGCTGTTCCTCCAATTTCCAGTGCTTCTCGATTGTGGCCATGGAGGAGACCCAGGACAGAGAGGTCGGAGACGGAGTGGGAGGGGGAGTTGAAGTGAGTTGAAATTGGAGGAACAGCACCTCATATTCCGCTTGGGGAGTCTGCATCCTGGGACATGAACATCGAATTCTCCCAATTTTGTTAGTCCTTGCTATCTCCTCCCCTTCCTCAGCCCCCCTGCTGTCTCCTCCCATCCCCCAGCCTTCAGGCTCCTCCTCCTTTTTCCTTTCTTGTCCCCGCCCCCCCCCCCCCCCCCCCCCCCCCCCCCCCCCCCCCCCCCCCCCCCCACCCCCGATCAGTCTGAAGAAGGGTTTCGGCCCGAAACGTTGCCTATTTCCTTCGCTCCATAGATGCTGCTGCACCCCGTTGAGTTTCTCCAGCTTTTTTGTGTACCGTTGATTTGTGTGATGGTGTGAGCTCCGTCTACAGTCAACTGCGTCAACACTCCACGGGGAGAACGTAGAAACTCCCTACAGACAGCACCCATGGTCAGGATGGAACCCGGGTCTCTGGCACTGTAATGCCCCTATCCCACTTAGGAAACCTGAACGGAAACCTCTGGAGACTTTGCGCCCCAGCCAAGGTTTCCGTGCGGTTCCCGTAAGTTTTTGTCAGGCTCCCTACCTGCTTCCACTACCTGCAACCTCCGGCAACCACCTGCAGCCTCCGGGAACCGCACGGAAACCTTGGGTGGGGCGCAAAGTCTCCAGAGGTTTCCGTTCAGGTTTCCTAAGTGGGACAGGGGCATACAGGCTACAACTCTACCGCTGCGCCACCGTGCCGCCCGGCCTATGTTCTAAGTTTAAATATTGTCACAAGTTTACCCGAAATGTCATCTATCCTTATTCTCCAGGGATGCTGCCTGACCCGCTGAATTACTCCAGCACTTTGTGTCTTTTTAAAAACGTGATCAACATCACTGTTTGTTGCTTATTTTGGTACAAGAGCAATTTAATGATTCAACAACACAAGAGCAATGGTTTAAATGAGTTATGAGTTACGCATCTTAAGAACTAAGATGTTGGTGTGAGCAACGTTATAGCCCTGTCCCACGGTACGAGTTCATTCCAAGAGCTCTCCCGAGTTAAAAAAAAAATCAAACTCGTGGTAAGCACGGAGAATGAACATAGCGGGTACGTCGGAGCTCGGGGAAGTCTCTTAGCGGCTCGTAACGCTAACGGCAGGTACTCGGGAAGACTCGCTAATGGCAGGTAAGCACGGGAAGACTCGTGAAGATTTCTCAACATGTTGAAAAATGCCCACGTGAGCCCCGAGCACCGGCGAGCGGCCATTACCGTAAATCTCCGAGTTCGAATCAGGGCAAACTCGGGAGAACTCTTGGAATGAAGACGTACCGTGAGACAGGGCTTTAACCTGTTCACCTAATTCCTGATTAGTGCGGGGGTTCTGGGGAGGAGGCGGGAGCGATGGGGTTAGGAGGGAGAGTTTGTTCGGCCATGATTGAATGGCGGAGTAGACGTGTTGGGCCGAACGTCCTGTTTCCGCTCCAATCACCTCTGACCCCATGACCTGATGACAGGAAGGGCCAAAGGTCGCCGCAGAAACATCCACGGCCCTGGACTGAGAGGGAACGACTCCTGATTCCCATTTACTTTACATGTTAGGAAAAAAATAAGGAGATTAGAGGAGAGACCGCAAGGCTTTGCTGAATTTGTCGAGCTACAAGAAGGTTGCTCGGTTGCTATGGCAATGGCACCACTGGGGATTAGTATGAGGCAGCTGCTATGGGTTACTGTCTCCGATAGCACAAGGAAGCTGCCAGCATGCTAATACAGCTTTACTGGGTATAAAATGTTCCTGCAGTCTCTGCAATATTGTTCCTCGTACATTGTGAATTCTTAATACCGAACTCATTGCCGATTGAGACATTGCCAAATGTTTCCCCACTATGCCATGGAAACATTTCCGACCTGTGGTAACCCTCGCGCTGGTTCCCAACGCTTCCAATATAATTGGGACAACATTCAGCGTTGTAGACCAGAGGGATCTAGGAGTACATCTAGGTGCATGGTTCCTTGGAGGTCGACTCGCAGTTAGATAAGGTGGTCAAAAAGGCTTTTGGCACATTGGCCTTCATCAGTCAGAGTATTGAGTACAGAAGTTGGGAGGTCATGTTGCAGTTGTATAAGATGTTGGGGAAGTTGCATAAGATGTGCAGTTTTGGCACCATCTTATAGGAAAGATATTGTCAAGCTTGAAAGGGTTCAGAAAAGATTTACGAGCATGTTGCCAGGACAAGAGGGTGTGAGCTATTGGGAGAGGTTGAGCAGGCTGGGTCTCTATTCCATGGAGCGCAGGAGGATCAGGGATGATCTTATAGAGGTGTACAAAATCACGAGAGGAATACATTAGATCGGGCAGATGCACAGAGTCTCTTGCCCGGAGTAGGGGAATCGAGGACCAGAGGACAGAGGTTCATGGTGAAGGGGAAAAGATTAGATAGGAATCTGAGGGGTAACGTTTTCACACAAAGGATGGTGGTGGGTGCATGTAACAAGCTGCCAGAGGAGGTAGTTGAGGCTGGGACTATCCCATCGTTTAAGAGACAGTTAGACAGGTACACGGATAGGACAGGTTTGGAGGGATATGGACCAAATGCGGGCAGGTGGGATTAGTGTCGCTGGGACAATTCTTAAGGGGTTGGACAGGCTAGATGCAGGAAGATTGTTCCCGATGTTGGGGAAGTCCAGAACAAGGGGTCACAGTTTAAGGATAAAGGGGAAATCTTTTAGGACTGAGATGAGAGAAACATTTTTTACGCAGAGAGTGGTGAATCTTTGGAATTCTCTGCCACAGAAGGTAGTTGAGGCCAGTTCATTGGCTATATTTAAGAGGGAGTTAGATGTGGCCCTTGTGGCTAAAGGGATCATGGGGTATGGAGAGAAGGCAGGTACAGGATACTGAGTTAGATGATCAGCCATGATCATATTGAATGGTGGTGCAGGCTCGAAGAGCCGAATGGCCTACTCCTGCACCTATTTTCTGTTTCATTGAGTGATACAGCGTGGAAACAGGCCCTTCAGCTCAACTTGCCCACACCGGCGAACATGTCCCAGCCACACTAGTCTGTCCCAGCTACACTATCTTAAGCCTAGTCTTTCTCGGGGATGTGTTCAGATAAATAACATGCCAGATGAAGCGGACGTGTCAGAATCTGAACACTTTTCTCTGACGTTAACAATCCAGCCTTTGTTCTCCCTCCTTTGAGATGTCCCTGTTTACTGTCTACAACTGAAGGTTGCCGAGCTCGGAGTGACTGCTCCTGGAAATGACTGCATGCGAGCCAAAAGTCTGAACTGTTTCACGTTCAACCTGTTGACAAGGCCCCACCTCCACCTGTCTGAGTTTTTTTAGTTTTTTTTAGTTTTAGAGATACAGCACGGAAACAGGCCATTCGGACCACCGAGTCCGCACCGACCAGCGATCCCCGCACACTAACACAATCCCTACACACACTAGGGTCAATTTACATTTACACCAAGCCAATTAACCTACAAACTTACAAAATTCTTAAGGGGTTGGACAGGCTAGATGCAGGAAGATTGTTCCCGATGTTGGGGAAGTCCAGAACAAGGGGTCACAGTTTCAGGATAAGGGGAAGGAAATCTTTTAGGACTGAGATGAGAAAACCATTTTTCACACAGAGAGTGGTGAATCTGTGGAATTCTCTGCCACAGAAGATAATTGAGGCCAGTTCATTGGCTATATTTAAGAGGGAGTTAGATGTGGCCCTTGTGGCTAAAGGTATCGGGCGGTATGGAGAGAAGGCAGGTACAGGATACTGAGTTGGATGATCAGCCTTGATCATATTGAATGGTGGTGCAGGCTCGAAGGGCCGAATGGCCTACTCCTGCACCTATTTTCTATGTTTCTATGTTTCTATGTATATCTTTGGAGCGTGGGAGGAAACTGGAGATCCCGGAGGAAACCCACGCAGGTCACGGGGAGCACGGACCGACTCCGTGCAGACAGCACCCGTAGTCAGGATCGAACCCTGGACCCTGGCCTTGTTAGGCAGTAGCTCCACCACTGCGCCACAGTGCTGCCCTTGATTTGCTCCCAAAGGAAACAAACTCTCTCCAAACTGAAATCTGGGGACAATTGACGATTTTACAGAAGCCAATTAACCTACAAACCCGCACGCCTTTTGAGTGTGGGAGGAAACCGGAGCGCCCGGAGAAAACCCACACGGTAATGGGGAGAATGCACAAACAGCACCCGTAGTCGGGATCGAACCGGGTCTCTGGCGCTATAAGGCAGTAATCCTAACGCTACGCTACCAAGCCACCACATAGACAGCACCCGTAGTCAGGATCGAACCTGGGTGGGCTCACTCCTCAATAAAGACCAGCTTGCCCAGCCATTCCCAACGTTTTGCTTGTGGGATCTTACTTACTTGTTTGTGCTTTTTCCATATTACAACAGTGTTTCCGAAAAGTGTTTATAATGGGCTCCAGAACAAGCTAAGGTTCTGAAAGATGGGAAAGAAATTCTATATACGATACAATAGAACTTTTTTTTATCCCAGGAGGGAAATTGGTCGGCCAATAGTCATAACACAACAAGGTAAGTAAGTAAGTAAGTTTATTGGCCATGTATTTTGGTCCAAAAATTGAGCTCTATTGTGTATCGTTTTGGCGTGCTTCCGAGAGCACGCGAGCAGACACGCACGCACGCACGCCCCCAGACAGAAGTTCTGTACTTCAATACTGAATGTCTTTTTGTTTATCATATTGTTTACAGTGTTTACATATTCTGTTGTGCTGCTGCAAGTAAGAATTTAATTGTTCTGTCTGGGACACATGACAATAAAGCATTCTTGACTTGACAAAGTCTCTCTCGAAATAAAACCTCAAAATAACGAATTCAAGTCACGTCAAAGGCTTCAATTTTGTTTTAACCAGGACATTTATTGGCAAAGGGAAAATATAATCTGATAAGCTGCTAATTCACTGCGTGCTCAAGTTTACCAATGGCAATTGATGGGAAGACCCAGAGCACATGACTCGGGAATGTCAGGAAGCAAGGAGTTACCGCTTAAACGGACTTAACGGAATTAGCTCAACCATCCGAACATGTCCCATTCCATCACAGACACTGTCCCAGGGTGGGACGGTGGCACAGCGGTAGGGTTTATGCCTTACAGTGCCGGAGACCTGGGTTCGATCCTGATTACAGGAGCTGTCTGTGAGGTGTTTGTACGTTCTCTCTGTGCAAGGGTTTGTTATGGGTGACATTTCTGGTCGAGACACTTCCTCAGATTTCTTCTTTTGTGTCTATCGTCTATGAATGAATGAATGAATGACTGAATGACTGAATGAATGAATGAAAACTTTATTGTCATTCAGATATACACCTAGACACAGTGCACCTTGAATGAAATTTCGTTGCATTTTACTCTCCAAAATCAGTTAAAAGTTAAAAGTTCCAGGTGCGTCCATAAAAATGCCTCATGTGCATGGTTCTGTAAAATAAATATATATTAAAAAGTTTTTAAAAAGTGACGATATTTAATAAGTTCTAGCCTCGGTTTTGTTGATTGTTCAGTAATCTTATGGCCTGGGGGATGAAGCTGTTGCAGAACCTGGTTGTCCCGCTCTTCATGCTGCGGTACCTCCTCCCAGAGTTAAGCAGTATAAACAGTCCAAATTGTGGGTGTGTGGGGGCTCTGATAATGCCCTTAGCTCTACTATGCTTCAAATGTTAGGCTCTTGCACATTGGACACTGCTTGCACGTTTGCCACCGCTACATCTTCCAGGCAGCATTGTTCACAAAGAAGTGGGCATCTTAGTAGGTGTGGCATGGACTGTACAGACAGATGTGCAGTCTCCCCTGACTTCAGTCTGGTCTTCAGACTAAAGTCGGGGGAGAGGGAGATACATAGATAACGAAGTGTAAGGTGTGAAAACAATAGACAATAGACAATAGGTGCAGGAGTAGGCCATTCGGCCCTTCGAGCCAGCACCGCTATTCAATGTGATCATGGGTGATCATCCACAATCAGTACCCCGTTCCTGCCTTCTCCCCATATCCCCTGACTCCGCTATCTTTAAGAGCTCTTTCTTGAAAGTATCCAGAGAACCGACCTCCACCGCCCTCTGAGGCAGAGAATTCCACAGACTCACAACTCTCTGCGAGAAAAAGTGTTTCCTCGTCCCCGTTCTAAATGCCTTATCCCTTATTCTTAAACTGCCCGTCCCGCTGAGTTACTCCATCATTTTGTGCCTATCTTCTGCACAGCAAGAACCACAGTCCCCATGATGTCCATATCTCGACTACATTACCCACAGTGCAGCTGGCACGCAGTGTGGCTTGGGTTGTCGAGGCCGTGGTCAGTCGGGAGAGGGGTCCAGGGTAGGCCAAGGCCGTCAGACAGCTGGAGCCTGGCGCCGTTGCCGAGCAACCATCGCACGGCCTCCTGGTCACCTCCAAACTGACTGTCCCGCTTGGCACCACTGGCGGTCCCCACGGCTGCGAGAATGGCGCCCTGATTGGCAACTTTGGCATTTTCAAATACGGGACTAGGGCAGACCCGTATGGGACAAACCAACTTAGCCCAAAATACGGGATGTCCCGGCTAATATGGGACAGTTGGTAACTCTATATGTCAGCCCCGCCATCCCGGGAACTAACCTGTCTATCTCCACTTTAAACCAGCATCTGCAGTTCAATTATAAAAGGACTGGACAAGTTAGATGCAGGAGAAATGTTCCCAATGTGGGGCGAGTCCAGAACCAGAGGCCACTGTCTTAGAATAAAGGGGAGGTCATTTAAGACTGAGGTGAGAAAAAGCTTTTTCACTCGTAAAGTTGTGAATTTATGGAATTCCCTGCCACAGAGGGCAGTGGAGGCCAAGTCACTGGATGGATTTAAGAGAGAGTTAGATAGAGCTCTAGGGGCTAGTGGAGTCAAGGAATATGGGGAGAAGGCAGGCACGGGTTATTGATTGGGGACAATCAGCCATGATCACAATGAATGGCTGTGCTGGCTCGAAGGGCCAAATGGACCTAGTTTCTATGTTTCTATGTTTCCTACACAAAGGGTTCGTTATGTTGTCCCAACTCGGCCTTATCTCCGACTCATTCCAATTATTGTTTTAACACTGAAGACCTGATTCTTGTGGACGAGGTGATGACTGGGCCAAAGACAACCTCTGAGCACTTCCTTTCCTGGATGAGGTTGTGGGGTCGAGGCGTTGCACCGTTGCCCATTGTTCTGGGTGGACAAAGGTTCAGATCCCATTCCTGTTGGCGTCAACTCTCCTGGTGAGAAGTTTAACCAGCTGATCTCTCAGGTGGTCATTAAATTACAGGCGGCACGGTGGGGCAGCGGTAGAGTTGCTGCCTTACAGCTCCCCGGATCCCCGGTTCGATCCTGACTACGGGTGCTGTCTGTACGGAGTTTGTGACCCTGCGTGGGTTTTCTCACTGATCTTCCGTTTCCTCCCACACTCTAAAGACCTACTTGGCTTTGTTTATCATTGCAAATTTTCCCTGGTGTGGGTTGGATAGTGTCGAAGTGCGGGGATCGCTGGCCGGCGCGGACTCGGTGGGCCGAAGGGCCCGTTTCCACGCTGTATCTCTAAACTGAACAAAACTAAAAATTCCCGTGACGCAATTTGTCAAGAAGAGCTGAGAAATCCTCCCGCTTAGACACAAAATGCCGGAGGAACTCTGCGGGACAGGCAGCATCCTTGGAGAGAAGGAATGGGTGACGTTTCAGGGTCGCGACCCTTCTTCAGTCTGAGTCTGAGTCTGCCTGAGCCGCTGAGTTCAGTCTGAAGAAGGGTCTCGGACCGAAACGTCACCTATTTCTTCTCTCCAGAGATGCTGCCTCACCCGCTGAGTTGCTCCAGCATTTTGTGTCTACCTTTGATTTAAACCAGCATCTGCAGTTCTTTCTTACACAAATCCTCCCTGAAGTTCTGGCCAATAGTTTACTTTAGTTTCCAGTTTAGAGATACAGCGTTGAAACAGGCCATTCGGCCCACCGAGTCTGATCTGACTAAAAGGCAATAGACAAAAGGTGCAGGAATAGGCCATTCAGCCCTTCGTGCCAGCACCGCCATTCAATGTGATCGTAGAAACATAGAAACATAGAAAATAGGTGCAGGAGTAGGCCATTCGGCCCTTTGAGCCAACACCGCCATTCAATATGATCATGGCTGATCATCCAACTCAGTATCCTGTATCTGCCTTCTCTCCATACCCCCTGATCCCTTTAGCTACAAGGGCCACATCTAACTCCCTCTTAAATATAGCCAATGAACTGGCCTCAACTACCTTCTGTGGCAGAGAGTTCCAGAAATTCACCACTCTCTGTGTGAAAAAAGTTCTTCTCATCTCGGTCCTAAAGGATTTCCCCCTTATCCTTAAACTGTGACCCCTTGTCTGGACTTCCCCAACATCGGGAACAATCTTCCTGCATCTAGCCTGTCCAACCGCTTAAGAATTGTGTAAGTTTCTATAAGATCCCCCCTCAATCTTCTAAATTCTAGCGAGTACAAGCCGAGCCTATCCAGCCTCTGGCACTGTGCCACCATGCCAGCCTCACTCCAGTTACTCCAGCTTTTTGTGGTCTGCCTTCAGAACTCTCTGCCGCTGTTCACGGGTTAACATTCTGTGAAGAGATCAAATCAGTGAAGCAATGCTCCTCATCTTCAATTGCAATAACAAAGCCATTCGAACGTCACGACGATCTTTATTATCACCACTTTAATCTTCGACAAATGAAAAAAGGAGATCAGAAATTAAATTAACTCTACTGCGTTGCCTTCAGTTATCAACCTAATGAGAATCAGACTCTTCAAAGCTGCAACTAAACCTTTTGGCCGATTAAACAATTTGGAATTAAGAATATAATCAGGCGACTCTTGAATGGAAATAGGACATAATTGAATGGAACAGGCAGCACTTCTGGATAGAAGGACCATTTTTGGTCGAGACCCTTCTTCAGTCTCGGCCCGTTCCTTCTCTCCAGGGATGCTGCCTGTCCCGCTGGGTTTCTCCAGCATTTTGTGTCGATCTTCGGTTTAAACCAGCATCTGCAGTTCTTTCCTCCACATTCAAGTGGTTCGTTGCTTTTCAGGAAGCACTGTGCTGACACGGGGAGGTGCGACTGGGCGGATCCAAAACTTCTAATAAGCTGTTTTATCGCCTCTTGTATTGCTACTATCTAAATGGCGTCAAGTTGGGAAAAGGGGAAGTACAGCGGGATCTGGGGATCCTTGTTCATCAGTCTATGAAAGTAAGCATGCAGGTACAGTAGGCAGTGAAGAACGCGAATGGCATGTTGACCTTTATAACAAGAGGAATCGAGTATAGGAGCAAAGAGGTCTTTCTGCAGTTGTACAGGGCCCTAGTGAGATCACACCTGGAGTATTGTGTGCAGTTTTGGTCCCCTAATTTGAGGAAGGACATTCTTGCTATTGAAGGAGTGCAGCGTTGGTTTACAAGGTTAATTCCTGGGATGGCGGGACTGTCATATGCTGAGGGAATGGAGCAGCTGGGCTTGTACACTCTGGACTTTAGAAGGATGAGAGGGCATCTTATTGAGACATATAAGATTGTTAAGGGTTTGGACATGCTGGTGCAGGAAACATGTTCCTGATGTTGGGGGAGTCCAGAACCAGGGGCCACAGTTTAAGAAGAAGGGGTAAGCCATTTAGAACGGAGACGAGGAAACACTTTTTATCACAGAGAGTTGTGAGTCTGTGGAATTCTCTGCCTCAGAGGGCGGTGGAGGCAGGTTCTCTGCATGGTTTCAAGAGAGAGCTCTTAAAGATAGCGGAGTCAGGGGATATGGGGAGAAGGCAGGAACGGGGTACTGATTGGGGATGATCAGCCATGATCACATTGAGCTGGGTCGAAGGGCCGAATGGCCTACTCCTGTACCTATTGTCTATTGTCTACTTTCACGGAGCTCTGGACTTGGACCCCAACATCCGACCATACGTTATTAATCTTAAGGGTCCCGCCATTAACTGTGTTCCTTCCTTGTCTGAAGTGCAACATCTCACACTTTTAACCTAGTTTAAGTTAGTTTAGCGCGGAAACAGGCCCTTCGGCCCACCGGGTCTGTGCCGACCAGCGATGACCCCGTATACTAGCATTATCCTACACACACACTGAGGACAATTGGCATTTTTTACCGAAGCCAATTAACCTACAAATCTTCGGAGTGTGGGAGGAAACCAGAGCACCCGTCGGAAACCCACACGGTCACAGGGAGGACGTTCAAAACTCCAGCATTGTGTGTCCATCTTCGGTTCAAACCAGCATCTGCAGTTCCTTTCCTTGACATGACGTGGACGTTCCTGCCAGGGTATAGACGCAGAATCAAAAGAAATATTTGCACAGGAGATGTCTATTTATTTTGACAGTTAAGGCTTGATACTATAGTTCACTATTTCCACCAACTAATTATCTTCACAGAGTTAACACAAGCGCACTTTTGTCTCCTAGCATCTGAAATTTTCACGCCACTTTCTGCATGAGCTGCAGGAAGTAGGTTGCTCCCAGGGCATATACAGGACTCATTCACTGAGTGGGAAGGAACTGCGGATGCTGGTTTACTCCGAAGGTAGACACAAAAAGCTGGAGTAACTCAGTGGGACAGGCAGCATCTGTGGAGGGAAGAAATTGGTGGCGTTTCGGGTCGAGACCCTTCTCCACTGACCCTTTCACATTGGAGGTTGCATGGTGTTACTTTGGCATACTTTGAAAGGCATAGAATGCCATGCATGCAGCAAGCTCCTGGCAATAATAGATTCAATATAAGTAACATTTTTACTTGAATGTCATTCCTATGAAATGGAGAAATGGAACTTCTTCAATGTCTGCAGAATCATTTACTTTAGTTTAGTTCAGAGATACAGCACGGAAACAGGCCCTTCGGCCCACCGGGTCCGCGCCGACCAGCGATCCCCGCACATTAACACTATCCTACACCCCACTGAGGACAATTTTTACATTTACACCAAGCCAATTAACCTACAAACCTGCACGTCTTTGGAGTGTGGGAGGAAACCGAAGATCTCGGAGAAAACCCACGCAGGTCACGGGGAGAACGGACAAACGGCGTACAGACAGCGCCCGTAGTCGGGATTGAACCCGGGTCTCCGGCGCTGCATTCGCTGTAAGGCAGCGACTCTACCGCTGCGCCACCGTGACCGCAGTTTAGAGATAGAGCGTGGAAACAAGCCTTTCAGCCCACTAAGTCCACACCAACCAGCGACCATCCAGACACAAGGGACATACTAGGGATACAACTATCCGACACACTAGGATCAATGCACAGAAGCCGATTAACCTACAAACCAGCACGTCTTTGGAATATGGGAGGAAACCGGAGCACCCGGAGAAAATCCACGCGTTTACAGGGTGAACGTACAAACTCCATACAAACAGCATCCTTGGACACGCTAGAGGCAGGAAACATGTTCCCAATGATGGGGGGAGTCCAGAACCAGGGGCCACAGTTTAAGAATAATGGGTAAGCCATTTAGAACGAAGATGAGGATACACTTTTTCTCACAGAGAGTTGTGAGCCTGTGGAATTCTCTGCCTCAGAGGGCGGTGGAGGCAGATTCTCTGGATGCCTTCAAGAGAGAGCTAGATAGGGCTCTTAAAAATAGCGGAGTCAGGGGATATGGGGAGAAGGCAGGAACGGGGTACTGATTGGGATGATCAGCCATGATCACATTGAATAGAGGGCAGTGCTGGCTCGAAGGGCCAAATGGCCTACTCCTGCACCTATAACCATATAACCATATAACAATTACAGCTCGGAAACAGGCCATCTCGGCCCTACAAGTCCATGCGGAACAATTATTTTCCCTTAGTCCCACCTGCCTGCACTCATACCATAACCCTCCATTCCCTTCTCATCCATATGCCAATCCAATTTATTTTTAAATGATACCAACAAACCTGCCTCCACCACTTCCACTGGAAGCTCATTCCACACCGCTACCACTCTCTGAGTAAAGAAGTTCCCGCTCATGTTACCCCTAAACTTCAGTCCCTTAATTCTGAAGTCATGTCCTCTTGTTTGAATCTTCCCTATTCTCGAAGGGAAAAGCTGATCCACGTCAACTCTGTCTATCCCTCTCATCATTTTAAAGACCTCTATCAAGTCCCCCCTTGACCTTCTGCGCTCCAGAGAATAAAGACCTAACTTGTTCAACCTTTCTCTGTAACTTAGTTGTTGAAACCCAGGCAACATTCTAATAAATGTCCTCTGTACTCTCTCTATTTTGTTGATATCCTTCCTATAATTGGGCGACCAAAATTGTACACCATACTATTGTCTATTGTCAGGATCGAACCCGGGTCTCCGGCGATGTGAGGCAGCAACTCTACCGCTGCGCCACCGTGCCGCCCCACGGAACAGGACCTCATCTTGCGTCTGAGAAGGTTGTAGTCTTCTGGGCTCAGCATTTAAAGCAAAATGCACATAAAGTGCGCTACGGAACATAGAACAGTACAGCATCGGGACAGGCCCTTCGTCCCATGGAGTCTGGGTCAAACATAGAGCCTCAGTGAAACCGAGAACTCCGTTTTCTGTGTACATTGGCTGTGATCTTTCGTTTATTACCTGTTAAAATGGCACCATTCAAGTTGCATTCCTGTGAATGCACCAGCCTTTACTGTGGCCTAATGTTGGAATCCCCCCAGACAGGATCAATGCTCAACACAGCTTGGTTTGGGAACTGCTCCATCCAAGACCGCAAGAAATTGCAGAGAATCGTGGACGCAGCCCAGACCATCACACAGACCGACCTCCCTTCCATTGACCCTGTTCACACCGCACGCTGCCTCGGCAAGGCCAGCAGCATAATCAAGGACGAGTCGCACCCCGGCCACTCCCTCTTCTCCCTTCTCCCATCGGACAAAAGATACAGCAGTGTGAAAACGCACACCTCCAGATTCAGGGGCAGTTTCTTCCCCGCTGTTATCACATAGAAACATAGAAAATAGGTGCAGGAGTAGGCCATTCGGCCCTTCGAGCCTGCACCGCCATTCAATATGATCATGGCTGATCATCCAACTCAGTATCCTGTACCTGCCTTCTCTCCATACCCCCTGATCCCTTTAGCCACAAGGACCACATCTAACTCCCTTTTAAATATAGCCAACAAACTGGCCTCAACTACCTTCTGTGGCAGAGAATTACAGAGATTCACCACTCTCTGTGTGAAAAATGTTTTCCACATCTCGGTCCTAAAAGATTTCCCCCTTATCCTTAAACTGTGACCCCTAGTTCTGGACTTCCCCAACATCGGAAACAATCTTCCTGCATCTAGCCTGTCCAACCCCTTAAGAATTTTGTAAGTTTCTATAAGATCCCCCCTCAATCTTCTAAATTCTAGCGTGTACAAACCGAGCCTATCCAGTCTTTCTTCATATGAAAGTCCTGCCATCCCAGGTATCAGTCTGACAATCAGACTGAACCATCCTACCACAACCAGAGAGCAGTGCTGAACCTCATTGGTGACCCTCGGACTATCCTTGATCTGACTTTATCTTGCACTAAACGTTATTCTGTTCCTTTACATGGCTGGATTGTAATCGTGTATTGTCTTTCCGCTGACTGGTTAGCGCACAACAAAAGCTTTTCACTGTACCTCGCTACACGTGACAATAAACTAAACTGAAATATCGTTTTATTTCAGGAATAATTCCTGACATTACTCCAAGGGTAGTGGGATTACTGGCAATGACATGAATATTCCTGGGCTTAGGGTAGTAAACCTTGGCTCACATTCCCATCACTCGCGGGTCATATTGCATGTATGGACAGGCTGGAAGGATTGCATTGGGAATTTTGGGATGGAATGACTACATGGGTGGTTGCTCCATACAAGGCAGGGTCTGTGTGGGTGGGGGCGTAAGGGAGGGGGATGCAACAGCTATGTGTGGAACTTGTGTGAATGGGCGATCGGTGGTCAGCATGGACTCGGTGGGCCAAAGGGCCTATGATGGTGCAGCGATAGGATCACAGCGCCAGAGACCCGGGTTCGATCCTGTCTATCGGTACTGTTTACGCCACCAGGGGCACCGCATTGAAGGCAGCTGGATTCACCGCGGAGTGGAGCAGAGCGATGCCTACCTGGATCGCCGTTTGTAGCTCCGGAGTGCTGGGCCCGCTGTTCCAACATCGTGGAGCTGAGGTTTGAAGAGCTCCCAACGCGGGCGGCGCTGACCTCAACATCGCGGAGTCCTGGGACCCTTTGCCGAGGGCCGCCAGTGTGAATCATCGCCCAGCGCGGCCTGTGGACTCCAGGGAGCCGCGGACTCCGGTAGGAAGCGGTCGATTCGGAGTTCTAAGCCGCAGAGGTTCGACGTCGGAGTTCCATCCCGACTGCGGAGGGCTCGGGAGGCCCCGACCACAGGTGAACATTAAGAACTACAGAATATTGAAGCTGACTCGCAAAAATTAATAACATATTTATATAATAGTATTCTAAATATAGACCTACCATCGACAGAGGTACTTAGAGAAGAGTGGGAACGGGAACTAATGATAAAAATTACGAAGGTTAAATGGGAAAAATACCTGATACATATTCACAAATGTTCAATTAATGTAAGACATAATCTAATTCAATTTAAAATTGTACATAGATTATATTATTCAAAAACAAGATTGAACAAATTTTATCCAAATATATCCGCCACTTGTGATAAATGTCTAGCCCAAAAGGCAACTATAACACACTCCTTAGTTTCCTGCATAAAACTTTATAGATTTTGGAATGATATTTTTGAAATATTTACAAAATTATTCAAGACAAGAATGGAACCTAATACTGAAATGATTATATTTGGTGTAATGGAAGATGGGAATAAATTGAACACATCTCAAAATCTATTCCTTAACTATGGTTTAATAATAGCAAAAAAATTAATACTTAAATTTTGGAAGGGTACATCTATACCAACGCTTAAAATGTGGATTGCAAGTATGTTGGACACCGCTCATCTTGAGGAAATGCGATTCCTCCTAATGGATAAATCAGACCAATTCATAACGAGTTGATCTCCATTCGTCTTTTTTTTGGAATCATATGGTGCAACACAATTGTAAAAGAACTGTTTCAGGACTGGACGAGGGTTGGTCAAGATTATAAATAATGATCTCCTTTTTTTTAAATTTTCTTTTCTTTTCTCTATTTTCTCTCTCAACTTTCTTCATTTACTCATTTTCTTTCTTCACACACTATATATTTCACATCTTTCTATCCTTTACTATCTAATTAAAAAAAAAAAAAAAAAAAAAATAAAAAAATAAAAAAAGAACTACAGAGGAAGATGACTGACTTTTGTACCTTCCCTCACAGTGGGAAACTTTGATTCTGCTGTGTGGGGATGTTTTATATTGGATTCTATCATGTGTTGTGTACTTTATTATATTTGTATGGCTGTATGGTGAACACACATTTCTCTGTGCCAACTGGTACATGTGACAAATAAATGTCTCTTGTATCTTGTATCTTGTCTGTACGGAGTTTGTACGTTCTCCCCGTGACCTGCGTGGGTTTCCTCCGGGTGATCCGGTTTCCTCCCACACATACAGGTTTGCGGGGAATTGGCTTCAGCAAATATTGTAAATTGTATCCAGTGTGTAGGATAGCGCTACTGTGCAGGGATCGCTGGCCGGCGTGGGTTTTGTGGGCTGTAGGGCCTGTTTCCGCTTTGTATCTCTAAACTAAACTGTACATCAGTCCATGTAGGGCAGAGGAGAATGTCCGGCAGATACAGGCAGTTTAAGAGGCAGGGTAACATATTTATATGTAGAGAATCAGCGTGGAAATAACGTGGCCTTTCATTCTGCCGAATCCGCGCCGACCAGCGATTGCCCCGAACACTGACATTATCCCACACACTAGGGACATTTTACAGTCTTGTTCACCAAAGTCAATTGACCTACAAACCTGTACATCTTTGGAATGTGCATTGAAACCAGAGCACCCGGAGAAAACCCACGCAGGTCACAATGGAGAATATACGTACAGACAGCACCCGTAGTCAGGATCGAACCGGGGCCTCTGTCGCTGTGAGGCAGCAACTCTACCGCTGCGCCACCGTGCCACCCAAGTTGTAAAAAGCGTGCACACACTTCAGGGCTTTGGGGCGTCAAAAGTGTACTAGCTCGCCTGAGAATTAGAGAGAGTGTGGGTGAGGAGTGTGGGTGGGTGTGCATACCAGGGTTAACACGGCAAGTAACCACAACTGTGAAAGCTGATGCCAGCTACCCAAGCTAGGTCGAAAATTGGCTTCCAAGCCAATGCAGTCCCATGACGGAAAAGCTAAAGGACTTGAAAACTGGATTGTATTCACTGGAGTTTAGAAGGATGAGGGGAAAATCGTACAGAAACATATAAAATTATAAAAGGACTGGACAAGCTAGATGCAGGAAAAATGTTCCCAATGTTGGGCGAGTCCAGAACCAGGGGCCACAGTCTTGGAATAAAGGGGAGGTCATTTCAGATTCAGATTCAGATTCAATTTTAATTGTCATTGTCAGTGTACAGTACAGAGACAACGAAATGCATTTAAGACTGAGGTGAGAAAAAACGTTTTCACCCAGAGAGTTGTGAATTCATGGAATTCCCTGCCACAGAGGGCAGTGGAGGCCAAATCACTGGATGGATTTAAGAGAGAGTTAGATAGAGCTCTAGGGGCTAGTGGAGTCAAGGGATATGGGGAGAAGGCAGGCACGGGTTATTGAAAGGCGATGATCAGCCATGATCACAATGAATGGCGGTGTTGGCTCGATGGGCCGAAAGGCCTCAACCTGCACCTATTTTCAATGTTTCTATGTTTCTATGGAGGGGGTTTGCTGTTAAAGTTAAGGTTGTCTTCACGTGCTTCAGAACTCAAACTGGGAAGTGATGGATGCCATTTACAACAAATACTTTCCTTTAGTTAGATGAGTTTGGTTTAGAGATATACGGTGCTGAAACAGGCCCCTCCGCCCCACCGAGTCCGCCCTGACCCACAACCCACTAGGGACAATTTCTACACATTTACCAAGCCAATTAGCCTGCAAACCTGCACGTCTTTGGAGTGTGGGAGGAAACAGAAGAAACCAAACCCACGCAGGTCACGGGGAGAACGTACAAACTCCGCACAGACAGCACCTGTCGTCTTCAATGAACCTGGCTCTCTGGTGCTGTAAGCGCTGTATGGCAGCAAATCTACCGCTGGGTCAGTGTGCTGCCCTTATAGTTCCTTACTTGCCCTTAGAGTATTTTCAATAGAGTGAATGCTTTACAATTGTTTACTTATGTTTGGTCACTTCATATATGAAGTTTGTATGTGTATAACAGTTGTATGTATATATATATGTCTGTAGGTATGGGAAATTGCCTGGGGTAGTATTATTATTATTAATTAATTGATTTTTAAATATGGTAGAAGTGTTGGGGGAAAGGGGTGAGATTTAATAAGTTATTCTTCTTCTCACTCCTTTTCGAGCTTGTACAGACACAGGGTTGGACATTGGAAATTTGCTTTTTGTTCTTTTCATTGCTTGTAAATATTGATTGTAATGTCCAATTGTTTGATAATTTCGATGTTGTTACTATTAATGTCTTTAATGTCTTTACTTGTCCGGAATAAAATAAATAAATAAACAAACAAACAAATAAATAAATAAATAATTAGACAGATAGATAAATAAATAAATAAATAAATAAATAAATAGACAGATAAATAGACAGATAAACAAATAAATAAATAAACAAACAAATAAATAAATAAATAGACAATCAAACAAACAAACAAACAAACAAACAAACAAACAAATAAATAAATAAATAGATAAATAAATAAATAAATAAATAAGTAGATAAATAAATAGATAGATAAATAAATAAATAGATGGATAAATAAATAAATAAATAAATGGATGACTGAATGAATGAATGAATGAATGAATGGTCTCAAGGGCAATCACAGAATCAAATTTAACCCCCAAAAATTGGATACATAGTTCTGGTATAAAGGAGTGTCTAGGTTAGAGGTTGGATGGGAACAGGTCCGTAGGTTCATCGATTCCACGCCGACCAGCAATCACCCGTTCACACTAGTTCTATGATATCCCACTTTCTAATTCCACTCCCAACGCACATGCACCAATTTAGAGAGGCCACAAGATTCCAGACTCAGACAGGATGTAATGTAGGACCACGTATGATAATGTTTTTAGTTTAGTTTAATTTAGTTTAGTTTAGTTTAGCTTCTCCGTGGATTGTCACCGTGTCGTGGTGGAGAAGCTCGTGTGGGCCTGAGATCCTGAGAGCGATGCCGTCTGGAGCTGTCGATGCTCCTGGTGGGGCCACCCATGGCGGTAAGGTCGAGGGGGGGAGGTCTCTGACAAAGAGCGATCCAACCAAGACCTCAACGGTGGAACAGGCGGAGGACGATGGCTGACCTTAGTGGAGCTAACGTCACAACGGCTGGGAAGGCGGACGAAGGCTGCAGCAGAAAAGGGTCTCCGGTCGTCTTGGACTCCATGCCACTGGATCCTGACCCAGATCCGTCAAGGACCGTGGGGTGGCTGTCTGTCACGCACAGGTGTCCTCCAAATAAGGAATAGCACCCTGGAGACACCCATGGTCAGCCACGACCAAGAAGAGTTAAGAAGAGTTTAGTCTAGTTTAGTTTAGAAATACAGTGCGGAAACATGCCCTTCGGCCCATTATGTCCATGCCGACCCTGTACACTATCTCTATCCTACACATTAGAGTGTCTTTGGAGATGTGCAAGGAGATAACCCATGCGGTCACGGGGAGAACGTACAAACTCCATACAGACAGCCCCCTTAGTCATGGCTAAGTTTAAGGATAAGGGGGAAATCTTTTAGGACCGAGATGAGAAAAACATTTTTCACACAGAGAGTGGTGAATCTCTTGAATTCTCTGCCACAGAAGGTAGTTGAGGCCACAGTTCATTGGCTATATTTAAGAGGGAGTTAGATGTGGCCCTTGTGGCTAAAGGGATCAGGAGGTATGGAGAGAAGGCAGGTACGGGATACTGAGTTGGATGATCAGCCATGATCATATTGAATGGCGGTGCAGGCTCGAAGGGCCGAATGGCCTACTCCTGCACCTATTTTGTATGTTTCTATGTTTCTATGATCGAACCCGGGTCTCTGGCGCTGTGAGGCATCGACTCTACCGCTGCGCCACCGCACCGCCCTAAATCGCTCTGGAAACCGTCTTATCACGGAGAGGGTTGTGGGATGTGGGGCATTTGATGCGTGGCTGGCAATAATATAGCAATGTGAGAAGCCAGCATTGCAGATGACAAGTGGGCTCAGAGTGAGAGGTAAATTCAGAAGAAGGGAGACGAAAGTGCCTGATCCGTTTGCCGATTTTTTTCGGCGACTGCCGGCATCATATGAGTGTCGGCAAAAGATTGTGAACATTTCAAAATCCACCGGCGACAAAAATATTTTTGCGACCCTTGAAAAAACACCGCACGTTAATACGTCGTCACGTCGCGTCATGGCGTGAATTTTTCGGTGACCTGATACGCCAGTCAACGATGCCGGTAGTCGCCAAAAAAAATCGCCAAGTGGGACAGGCCCTTAAGGCTTCAATGGGATTCAAAGATAATGATTTCAAAATTTAGCATTGCAGGACAATAGACAATAGAAAATAGGTGCAGAAGTAGGCCATTCGGCCCCTCGAGCCAGCACCGCCATTCAATGTGATCACGGCTGATCATCCCCAATCAGTACCCCGTTCCTGCCTTCTCCCCATATCCCCTGACTCCGCTATCTTTAAGAGCCCTATCTAACTCTCTCTTGAAAGCATCCAGAGAACCGGCCTCCACCGCCCTCTGAGGCAGAGAATTCCACTGAAACCAAATTGTATTTTGCCCGACCTCATCCGTGGAAAGTGTATCACAGCAATCTCGCCAGGAACTGTCTGTTGGCTTGTGTCATAGGTTCATCAATTCATAAGTCATCAGAGCAGAGGTAGGCCATTCGTCCCATCGAGGCAACACTGCCATCCGATCGTGGCTGATCTATCTTTCCCTCTGAACCCCATTCCTCTGCCTTCTCTCAAATAACCCTTGTTTGTGTGATCATTCACTGAATTAAGCATCAAGGATAGATCCACCATGAGGCCATATATGTATATATATATATTTTTTTTTTGGGGGGGAGTTTAGAGACAACAAACATGCCCTTCGGCCCACTGAGTTTTTGTGCCGACCATCGATCACGCCTACCAATTTACCCACTTTGGTAACCCATATAACCCCTATAAACAATTTTTTTTTTTTTTTTTTTTTTTTTTTTTTTTTTTTTTTTTTTTTTTTTTTTTGACGCACGGAAAACAGGCCATCTCGGCCCTACAAGTCCGTTGCCGAACAACTTTTTTCCCTTAGTCCCACCTGCCTGCACTCATACCATAACCCTCCATTCCCTTCTCCTCCATATGTCTATCCAATTAATTTTTAAATTATACCAACGAACCTTCCTCCACCACTTCCACTGGAAGCTCATTCCACACAGCTACCACTCTCTGAGTAAAGAAGTTCCTCCTCATGTTACCCCTAAACTTCTGTCCCTTAATTCTGAAGTCATGTCCTCTTGTTTGAATCTTCCCTATTCTCAAAGGGAAAAGCTTGTCCACATACATTAGTTTTTTATCCTACACATTAGGGAAAACTTACAGAACCAAATAACCTACACGTCTTTAGAATGTGGGAGGAAACCGGAGCCCCCGGAGAAAAGCCACGCGGTCACAGGGAGAACGTACAAACTCCATACAGATAGCACCCGTAGTCAGGATCGAACCCGGGTCTCTGATGCCGTGCTTAGTACCTGACCTGTAGTTGGAGACGCTGCCTGAAGGAGGTGAAAACACACACCTCCAGATTCGGGGACAGTTTCTTCCCAGCTGTTATCAGGCAACTGAATCATCCTACCACAAGCAGAGAGCAGTGCTGAACTACCATGTACCTCTTTGGTGACCCTCGGACTATCCTTGATCGGACTGTGCTGGCTTTACCTTGCACTAAACGTTATTTACCCATCATGTGTCTGTACACTGTCAATGGCTCGAGTGTAATCGTGTATTGTCTTTCCGCCAACTGGTTGGCACGCAACAAAAGCTTTTCAATGTACCTCAGTACACGTGACAATAAACTAAACCAAACTGAAAATGCCTCCATTTCTCTCCGCCCGTTGTGGAATGTGCACAGTTCAAGGGAGTAATATAAACAATAAATCTGGAAGTGTCATAAGGTCATATGGCCATAAGAGATAGGAGAAGAATTAGTCTACTCCGCCATTCAATCACGGCTGATCTATCTCTCCCTCCTCAACCCCATTCTCCTGCCTTCTCCCCGTAACCCCTGACACCCGCACTAATCAAGAATCTATCTATCTCTGCCTTAAAAATATCCATTGACATGGCCTCCACAGCCGTCTGTGGCAATACATTCCACATATTTACCACTCTGACTAAAGGAATACCTACTCCTTCCTAAAGATACGTCCTTTAATACTGAGGCTATGACCTTTCCCACTAGTGGAAACATCCTCTCCACATCCATTCTATCTAAAGCCTTTCACTATTCTGTGAGTTTCAATGAGGTCCCCCCTCATTCTTCTCAACTCCAGCGAGTATAGGCCAGTGCTGGCAAATGCTCATCAGAGGTTTAGTTTAGTTTAGTTTAGTTTAGAGATACAGCATGGAAACGGCCCTTCGGCCCACCGGGTTTGCGGCCGACCCAGCAATCCCCGCACACTAATACTATCCTACACACACACTAGGACAATTTTTACATTTTACCAATCCTACAAACCTGTTACGTCTTTGGAATGTGGAAGAAGGAAACCAAAGATCCTCGGAGAAAACCCACGCAGGTCACGGGGAGAACGTGCAAACTCCGTACAGACAGCACCCGTAGTCGGGATCGAACCGGGTCTCCAGCACTCGCTGTGAGGCAGCATTCGCTGTAGGGCAGGGAACTCTACCGCTGTGCCACCGTGACCACCCTCAACATACTCATTGTATGGAATCCCCATACTCATTCCTGGCCTCATTCTTGTCTACAGTCTTGTCAAACCTCCAGAGCCAGCGCATCCTCCTCAGACATGGTGCCCAAAACCCGACGTAGGTGGGGTGGCGCACAATATTCCAAATGCGGCCTTGTGTGAGCGCCTCAGCGTTGCATCCCGGTTTTTGTACACAAGCCCTCTTGAAATCAAATGCCCGGGCATCGAGTTAGCTTTCCTTTACTACTGAATCGACTTTGCAAAAAATAAC